>NC_072376.2:144304166-144607196 GCF_028885625.2 Pongo pygmaeus
TAATCTCCCATGAGGTCCTTTCCTGGTTGCTGTTATGTCCTGCTGATTGTCAGGGACAAAGGTACACCATTGTGCTCCTAAAAGGGCACAGGTGTCTCCTTGGGCGGCAGTTATTATGTCTAAGGCCATTTGGTTTTGCAACACCACTTTTCTGATCTCATCAACTTCATCTATTAAGAGGATGAGGGCCACTTGGGTGTAATTCAGAGCCTGAGCAGTGTGTTCTGCAAGAGCAGTGACTTGTGCTTCTACAGTTATGACACCCACTCCAGGGATAGTCATTGCCAAGGGGTAGAACCACAGGTGGCTTGTTGCACTCACAAAAACTGACTGTAGTGCCTCCCAGTTATGTGGGCATCTGGACAATGTGGGGGGAACAGTGGCAGGTACATAAGGCCACACCCAGGTACAATGTCCAGTCCAGTCCGCTGATAGGTTAAAGCCACCCTGTGTTCCCACAAACCCATAAACTCCCAGGGGGCATAAAATCCACTGGAGCCCAACCTTGGTGGGGCCACTTGTTCCACCATACATATGGTGTGGTGACATATGTTATGTTTACAGGCTGTAATGGGCACCCATCCCACAGTGGTGTTACCCCGGTATTGCTCTATGCACCACAGCACCTGGGTCAGGTGTACTACATGTTCCCTCCCTAGCCAGCCCCACCCATCATAAATGCTATGGGCCAGCCAGGGGTTGGGTGTGCCATGGGTCTTATGGCATCTTTTGTCCAAACCCTGCCATGTTGCGGTCCAGGTGTTGGCCATGGGACCCCAGGTCTCCAGCCATGTCTGGTTCTCTACAAATATAGAATGTATATGTCAAGGCAAGCATTCTACAGCTGCTGCTGGAAGGGTGGTACAGATCCAACAGTTGAAAACATTTGTCACTGTAGCATAGATATGGGCCCAGTCCACTTTGCAGTGGGAGCATGTTAACTTACGGTCAAAATGACAGAGCAGGCACAGGTACTAATAGAGCAAAATCACATTCCTCAGGCAAAATACAGACTAACCTTTAATCCCTGGATAACAATGCAGCCACCAAGCATTTTTGCCCTGGGAGATGGTACTACACCTTCTCATCTCCCCATGGTTCCTTTGAGTCCTGTATCTGTGCCAAAGTCAGCTCCAATGGCCAACCGCCAGCAGTGGGGGGCTTGAAGGGTCCATGGCCAGAGCAAGGTTTTCTGCTTCCCTGCCTTCAGGGGCTTTGGGTCAGGCAACAACAGGTTACCAACAGGTTACTGGGGGGTTACTCCTCCCCATACCTGGTTGGAGGAGGTCATCCTTGGTATGTATCTGTGACTGAATGGGGCAGCACCTCAGTGTAATAAAGCCTCCACCGGAGCTGGGCTCCCTTTGTGTGGACATTCGTTCACAGTTTGGAGCACTGAGTCCAGCCTGGAAGTGCAGCCCTGCAAAGATGGGGCTGTGGCATGCAAGCATAACCCATTCTTCAAGAGCCCTTTATATCTCTCAATCATACCCATAGCTTGGGGTTTAATGGCACATGGAGTTCCCACTTTATGTCCATTTGTTGTGTCCACTGTTGTACGTGTTGTCCAGTGAAATGTGTTCCCCTATCACTCTCAAAGGCCAGAGGGTGACCATACAGGACACATTGTGTTGCAGGGCCCTGATGGTGTGCTGTTGGTCGGCCACCCTGCAAGGGTAGGTGAACAGCAGGCCTATGGCCTTGTCCACAGCTGTTAGCACATGCATATACCCTTGCAGCTTTGGCAGCAGCTTGTTGTAGTTTACTTGCTATCCAGTCAAGGGGGCTCATTTTATCATCACTTGTTGTGTAACACTGGGCAGCGGCCTCCATTTAGGGTATATGTGAGCACATGCCGGGCATTTCTGACAAGACTTCCAAATGTCTTGCATGGGCAGGGACAGGCCCCAACACTTATTGGCCTGTTGCATCAGTTTACCCCCTACATGTCCCAGTTTCCAGTGTAGCCCCAAGGCCATATCTCATGTAGGTGCTGACTCTAACCATCAGACCTTGGCCAAGACATCTGCCTCATTGTTGCTGGCAGTGGCCAAAGGCACATGGCCTGACGCATGATAAATAACTACCTCTTTCTGATGAACCATTTCCCAGAGATCTTGCCACATGGTTTGGCCCCAAATGGGTCAGTTGCCAACTAGCCACTTGTGTATTTTCCAGGTAGTTAACCACAAGGTTAAGCCTCAATAAACCACCCAGATATAATTACAGATTACCATAGCTGTCACCTCCTTGGTGATCACCATCTATACTGCTCTAAGTAGCCCATTGGCTACTTTGTCCACACCTGGCTTCAAACCATATGGTGTCAGTACTAGGTTGGACTGCAACAGAGGTCCAGGCAGCAGTAGCACCTCAGCTACATGAAGCCACGTGAGGGCAAACTGTTCCTGGCTCTCTGGAGCGATGTCTATGGAGAAAAATGCATTGGCCAAGTCCACTACATAGTCGTACTGTCCCTGTTCTGTCATCAAATGGTCCATCAAATCCATGATTGACGGCACAGCTGCATGGAAAGGGAAACTTCATTCAGTTCCTGATAGTCCACTGTCATCCACCAAGTTCTATCAGGCTTTCTAACTGGCCACACTGGAGAATTGTAGGGGCTGTGGGTGCCACGCACTATCTGCTCCCCCTCCAGCTTTTTAATTGTCTCAGTTATGTCCATATGACCACCAGGCAAACAGTATTGATGGGTGGTAGTAACCGGTTGGGGTTGTGGCAGGACCTGTGATTGGTGATGTGTATGTCCATGCAGCACTGGCTTTATCTCACACATTCACAGTCTGAATTCCCTGGCCGTGGTTTGTGTACCGTGACCCATTGGTGTACCATAACGCATCAGGAATGAAGGAATGCCCATCCTTAAATGGTGAAGGCTCAGAGTCTAGGGGTGCCTCAGGCACCATGGCCTTATCTCACATTAGGATTACAGGTCCCAAGACCTCTTGCAACTCTGCTGCTAAGGGGCTTGTATTCAGCATACTCTGTTGCTCCAAGTAGGTGCCCCACTTTGCCAAACTTGATGTCTGTGCCGTCTCAGTGTGGGGGGTCATTACACATGAACGCACCCATCTCACTATCAGCTAACTCATCCACAAAACAACTGCAGCCCATGCTGCCACACTCTCACAAGCCTGAAGGGTGGCATATCCAGCTGCTAGCTGTTGCTCTATCAGGGAATACTGGAGCTAAGTTCCCTTCCATAAATGGGACCAAAAGCCTACTGGTGTTCTCAAGTGCTCTGTTCTCTGCCACAGGTCCCAACCGAAAGATCTGTGGTCACATGCACATCCAGCTCAAATGGGCGCCCCTTGTCAACTACTCGTAGGGCTTGTGACTGCCAAAGAACTCGCTTATCTGCCAGAATGGTGGTCTCAACTGCATCATCCCAATCCCAGGTGGCTCCCTTCTTTGTTAACCGATGCAATGGTTTTATCATTTGAGTTAAACAGGGTACAAATGCCCGCCAGTATCCCAGGAGGCCCACAAAAGTTTGCAGCTGCTTCACCATGGTAGGCCAGGGATATGCCTGAATCTTATCAATGATAGCCTCTGGGATGGCCTTTGTCTTACTAGACCAGATAGGTCCCAAAAACTTGGCAGGTAATCCAGGCCCTTGCACCTTGGATTCGTTGATGGCCCAACTGCATGCTGCCAAATGTTGCTGCAAGAGGGGCGCTGCTGCTTCTAAATCTGCAAGAGAATCAGAGGTTATTATCTCATCAATATAATGGAATAGGCATACCCCTTCTGGACATTGCCAGGTGGCTAAATCCATGGTAACTAAAGAGTGATATAAGGTGGGGCTATGCACATAGTGCTGTGGCAACACTGTAAAAGTCCACTGTTGCCTGTCCCAGGTGAAGGCAAACTGTTCCTGGCTCTCTGGAGTGATGTCTATGGAGAAAAATTCATTGGCCAAGTCCACTACATAGTGGTATTGTCCCAGTTCCATCATCAAATGGTCCATCAAATCCATGATTGACGGTACAGCTGCATGCAAAAGGAAATTTATTCAGTTCCTGATAGTCCACCATCATCCACCAAGTTCTATCAGGCTTTCTAACTGATCACACTAGAGAATTGTAGGGGCTGTGGATGCCACACACTATCTGCATCTCCTCCAGCTTTTTAATTGTCTCAGTTATCTCCACGTGCCCACTCAGCAAATGGTATTTATGGGTCGTAGTAACCGGTCGGGGTTGTGGCAGGACCTGAGGCTGGTGATGTGTATGTCCATGCAGCACTGGCTTTATCACAAGCACTCAGACTCTGAATTCCCCAGCCGTGGTTTGTAACACCAGGCCATGTATAACGTCTTCCCCCAGAATATATTCCAGTATGGGAGAGACATAAACAGCATATAAATGGGGAGCTAAATGGCCGATGCCAAGGTGCAGAGATACAGGTTTCACTTTCACTGACCAAGCTCCATAATCATCAGTGTAAGCAGGTTTGCCCAGAAACTTATCCAGGTTCCCATAAACAAGGCTGCAATCTGCACCAGTATCCACTAGGGCCATCACCCGCTGTACATTGGTGAGGGATCAGTGGATTCTTAATTCCACATCTGGCCTCTGGTCATCCAGTGTCCCCCTAAGACAGGCACCTTGGCCAGTTCCCTAATCAAACAGAAAAAGCTCTACATTTCCACCTGGCTGCAACAAGCAGTCTTTGAGCTGAAATGCCCAGGGGGTACTGGGTTGCGCAGCAATGTCGTTCTTTCCCTTGGGCATTTTCTGGAATTGCAGCTCTGGAGACAACTGTCTCCACAAAGTTAAGAGTACTTCATTAGGCTGCTTATCAATTTTCTGTCAGTCAACCCTGGCCAAAATCAAATCTATCCACATCTGTGAGCATGTCACTTGTTGGGGCCCCTTTTTCTCCCATGTGGGCACCCTTGTGGATGAGGTATTGTCCCCTTCTTTATGGTGTGGACCCCTTGGTCCCATTCATGGCCTTCTGCTTCCCAGAGAGCCTCCACAGCAGTGGTTACTTCACATATGTGGCACCCTATGCATGTGTAGGACAGCATCTAGTGAGCCAAAGGCACTCAGGGGCACAGAACCCAACACAAGATTCTTCGTGTGGGAGGTGAAATGTTCATCATCTGGCCTCCTAGTGTTCAGGTCAATCACAGCCTGCCTCATATCCATCTCCCGGATGACTTGCACCAAATCTGCATACAACTGCCATTTACTCATGGTTGCGGGTGTTTCACCAGTGTTGTTCCAGACAATCCATATGGCTGCCCATAGCCACTCATTCAGGGTGTGGTCACCTTTGTGTCAACCGCCTGCTCACCCGCAATTGCTGATGGAGAGAGGGGTGAGTTGTGATAGAGGCCAGCTTTTCCATTTCAGAGGCAGGACAAGAGATATTATCCGCTCCCTCATCCCACAAAAGAAGCATCCAGGTGGGCAGAAGTTCCCCTGGATGCTGGCAGCACTGCTTGCCTAATTCCTGCAACTCAGTTGGGGCATAGGCAGTATATGAAGTATGTTGTATTACAGTGTGGGGGTCCCTGAGCCTGCCCTTGGGGCCACAACAACTGTTCATGATCTACCTTCTGATGGACCATTGGGTGAGCCCAAAATGCGGGTTCATCCTCTTCAGTATTAGACCAAACGCAGGTCTCCACCCAAGAGGATGGACCCAAACCTCCATTCACAGCAGCCTCTAATTCCTTTTCTGAACTATGTTGCCAGGCCTCCAGGCACCCTGTCTGTGCCTGGAGAACCCTTACCTTAACTGCCTCCCTCGGGGACTGTGTGTGTACTTCTCATAGTGCAGTCAAAAATGCCCATCCAACTCTGCTGGCAAAAGCTCCCTCCTTCTCAGTGTTCTGTGCTTCCAGCTGCTTCAGTGCCTTCTCCATGCTCACAACGGACCCATCTATCACCCCCAGGTTTCCACTGGAGCCCATCTGAGCAGCAGAGCTGCCATGGGGTACCATAACCCATGTTGTGGCCACATGGCTGACCCGGAATCAGCAGGGACTGAAGGCTCACTCATCTCGGGATCTTGTTTTTAAAGCCAATTGTCACGTTCTAACTGAGGTCCGAGGGGAGTGGGTGGTTGAGTGGCAGGTAGCTGGAAAAACACTCAAGGAATCATAGACAGTTTTCACATGGCTTTACTCTCTCTCTGGGTGCAAGCGAGCCTGTGCATGAGCTGTGGGCACAAGTGAGCCATATGTACAGCATTGCCGGGGTAATTATACCTTTTCCAGATAATAGTGGCTCTGAGCCAAGCAGGAACTCATGTGGGTGATCACCTAATGGGCCTCATGTGGTGTGGTTACATAATCTGTGGAGTTGTGCATCTGCACTCTAAACCCACTGAGTCATGCTGCGGTGGAAGGCTGCCTTGGCCTACTCCTGACTAAAGTGCAGTCATTTCCCTTACACCCCTTTTCTTTTATTTCTGCTTCACCAACCTGCCCTTGGAAGCAGAAAACGTAAAACATCCTTTATTATGAATGAACATAAAAATAATATTAGGCTTCAAGTAATTATTTATAAGTTTTTATACATGGTGGAGGTATGGACTTTGGCTAGAATTTTACTCTGCCTGTATATTTAATTTGCTATTTTTCATCATGATTTTTGTGGGATTTTTTTTTTGCAGTCATCATATACATATAATATAATTTGAAAAATGTCTAAATCTTATAATGGTAGAAAATAGGATGAGTTTCTACTATAAAAGTCATAATTTGACACTAATATTTGAGACTTTATTATATATAAGGACAATTACATAAATACATGTGTATAATTTATACAATTTAAGCTTTGTAATCTTCATTTTACACAAAGGGTTACAGTAGTTTAAAAAAGTGAAATGAGTTGCCCATATTTACACAGCTATAAAGACAAAGCTCATCCTCTTTCTATTGTATAATATTTCCTTCAGTCTTTCCCACATCTTAAAATATACCTACTATACTTTATCATATGTATGCTGTCTTAATAATTCCCTGTGACCATTTATTAAATAACAGAGCAGTTTGGTTAAAAATTCCACTCTTTCTACTACAACACAATTGGCCCTATCTGATATCAACCTTATATAAATTTTATCCCAATGAGTATTCTCTCTTCAGTCTAAGCTTCAACCTAAAGAAAATACTCACATTTATTTAATAATTTTGCACTGAAAAAATCAAAACCTGAAGAAAATGTGCTGTTACAAGGTAATTAAAAATATTAACTCTTCAATTTTTAAAATTATTATAAATATTTCCATACTCTTCAGAAGACTAGTCAAAAGAAAAAATTGTGCTTGACTTTGTATGTCCAAAAAAGTTACATAATAGTCTTGTTATGGACCCAATTGTGTCTACTTCCAAATTTATATGTTGAAGTCCTGATTCCCAGTAATTAGAATATGAATGCATTTAGAGACAGAGTTTTTAAAGAAGTAAATAAATTAAAATAAAGTTATTAGGGTGGGTCCTTATCCAATATGACTGATATCCTTATAAGAAGAGGAGTTTAGGACACAGACACATATACAGAAGACACAGAAAGAAGAAGGCTATCTATATAAGCCAAGGAGATAACCCTCAGAAAAACCAACTCGACTAAAACCTTGATCTTGGGATCTATCCTCCAGAATTGTGAGAACATAAGTATCTTTTGTTTAAGCTACCTAACATTTGCTCAACTCAACTTACCTCTCATCTTTTATTTACCAAAACAAAACACCTGAATTCAAAGAACACACTAGTATGGCTATTTAATTTTGATAAGTAACACCACCTGATTTTTTGGAACCCAAATTAATTACCTTGTAACAGACTAGGCCAGTATGTCATCTGTTTATGAGCTCATCTACATCAACTAGACTCTTGCTAGAAATGCAGAATCTCAATTCTCATCCCAGGTGTAATGAATCAGAATCTGGATTTAAAAAATTTCCAGAGTTATTTATATTTATACGAAAATTTGAGAATCCCTGCTCTAGGCTGGGTTAATGCTGACTTTGCAGACTCACAGATTACAAAACACTGTAACCCAGTTGAACCGTTATGGATATGCTTACTTGATTACTTGATGGATGTAACTAATATTATTTTTGTTATTAGTACTAAGAGTTTTAGGAGATTCATTTGTGATTATATCTGCCTTATATTTTAGTTACCTGGTACTGCAGTGGGAATCAAGAGGACAGAGAATCTCAAAACCACAGAACCTATTCCACAAAGAAGCTATGTGAGCGCATGACTCTGTCCATGATTTATATCTGGGTGGCCATTAAAATTATTATTCTACCAGAGGTACTTTTAAAAGTGAAAATAGGGCTGTATGCTACTTGAATAGGATGCTGGGTGAACAGATGCAAACTGTAACTCAATGACAAATCAGCTCCTATGGACACACTCGACACATTCAAATTACGGCCATTGGAAGACATGTGGATATCTCCAGATATAGGTAGCCAGATGGATTATTTTTGGAGAGGAATATCAGAAGCCTGAAAGACTTAGGAATTTCGTAAGAATGGGTCATTAATTTACCAGTTTATGTCTTCGCTTATAATACCTAACTTGATAACAATGAGACTCTACAACTTTTGTATATTCTTTATGCTATGTTATTGCTATTTTAAAATACTTATATCCTACGCAAGGCTTATTATGGAGGTGTATTGAGAGTCATAACTAGTTGATATATTCATTTTGTATATATCAATAAAGAAGGCTGTAATTTTTCAAATAAATTATCTGGAACATAAATGTCTTCATTTTCCTATTTGAAGATCAATAACTCTTTTTCTGCCATTACAAGTGAATGGAAGGTTGTACTAATAATTAAACTGTATATTAGAAAGTCAGATAATGATTGACTGTTCATGAATATAAAGTAGAAATTACTGCTCTGAGATATAATAAAGTACTGATGACATCAATAGCAATAAAGAAGAATACATCCAATTTTACAGGCTGTGGCTATCTGTAGCACAATCAGTCCTGTGGATGTGGTTTTGGGCACAGCTCTTGGTTGTTTAATGAACATCCATCTTTTCTCCTGTTTCTGATTATGCAAAGTTCAGTTATATGTGGGTTGAAAATGTGCTTAGCCAAAAATAAAACAAGAAAGCAAACAACCAAAAAGACAAAAAATATTTTTCTCAGCCTCCTTAAAAATGGTGGTTTTTAAATCAACCACATTTGACCAAAGAAGTATGTGGAGCAGTTACTGACAGGGCCTTCCAATGAATTGTATCAAGGCAGTCACTCAGCTGCCGTGTGCCTTTTGCCTTCCTTCCCAATCTCTTTCTTTCTAACTAGAATTAGGCATAGTTCTAACCAACAGAATGTGAGCCCAGATGAGGCGTGCCACATCTGTGTCTAAAGCTGAAGATGACAAGTCTAAGAAGAAAGATCCTATCCTCTGGGTCACCCGTTGAGTAAGAGTCATCCAAAAACCTCATATTATTGTTCTGATAAATGATACTTTTACTTGTATCATATTTCAGCCATGATCTATTTTTTGCCATCCTGCTACAGCGGCTAACAGAACCTTTAGGAAACACACTAAGAATGGGACAGCAGAAAGAGAAACTTTGGTTTCTTATGATATTATAAAGCCATCACACCTTTGAGAAAAATATATATATAGCCTAATTTGTTCAAATAATGTTTTTTCTACTCTCTGCAACTCACAGCTAACAGAAATTTCTATCTAATAAAGTCTATACACTCATAATAAAGCAGTCAAATAAAAATTGTCCTATAACCATTGGCTTCTTTCTACGTATTTATTATGGTCTTCTTGAAAATAGAAAGCAACTATATTTCTATATAGGAAGTGACTAATCACTAAAAATTTGTTTGAAACTTCAGTTGTTTAGATGTATTTTTTGAAAGGAACAAATTTAATGCATATAGACCTGGCGCAAGTATGTATTTTTTATTTTATTTATTCACTTAATCTATGCAACCTGTATTTCCATTCTCTAAGAGATTAAAAAACAAAGCAGCCCCAATAAAATGTAAAGTATATTAATATTTTTATATATCTGGCTGTATTTCCCTTTAAATAAATAGATAATCTAAAATCAAAAGCAGTAAAAAGGGATGTATTTCTAAATGCGTGGAAAAACCCAATTTTAATGTATTATGCTTTATCCAGTCTCCCCACCTCCCACTGACAGTGAGAAACCTGATTTATTTGAACCACCAAGAGGTGCAGTGTTTGGGTAACTATTTTTTGTTCTATGTATTAGATTTGAGGGTGAAAACTTTGGAACAACCCAAAATGCAATTTTTTCTTAGCTTTCCGTCTCTCCATAACCTTTTACTTACATGCAGAAGTGAGTTATTGGAGTGTTAACACTGCTTCAGATGGATATCTCATTAAAATTAAAACTAACATAAAAGTAAACCAAGTGGTAAAAGGAATATTGACTTTCTCTTTATTGCAGATTTAACAATATGAAAGATAGTAAAATATAATTTTATGTTAGATAATAATAAAAATATGTGTTCTACAACATTGTATATTTATGGCATACTTTCCATTTCTGTATTTAATTTCTGAATGTGAGAACCAGTAACACGTTTTTTTCATTAGTTGTGTATTTCCTGGTGTAAGTAACATTTATACATCATTGAAATATTAGCAGCTTCTTTTTGCAAATCACTACCTGTAACCAAGCACATACATATATATATAAATACATTGTAATCACTAAATAAGAAGCTGAGGTAAAATCCAGTTCTAGAAATGGTCAGCTATGTTCATAAAGTCTATGTTTAGATATACAGTCAAAGCACAGGATAATGATCCTATCTACATTTCTAAAGAAGGTAATAGTTTCTTATGTTTTTACTTAACTTTTATTAGATAATCCATTTTGTGTATGGTTTTCTCTTAGCTATTACTTTGAGGTTGTTTCTTTTTGGTTGAAGGGGAAGACATATTTTTCCACACTTTCTTGATTATTTGGTTTTTCCTCCAGTTAAACTGCATCATATATATATAAAACATTATTATTGCAGTGAGCTACAATTTTAACATTTAATATGGAGAACTGCTCTCAGTTAAAGATCAGTTAGCTCTTCCTAGAAAGTATTGATCTTTCGTTTAACCTTATCAAAGCAATTTAGGCTTAAGAAGAGGAAACAGGCTTATAAAACAAAGATTTTGATAGTACCATAAACTCTATGTACTGCATATTTTAAAATTTGAAGTGTGCTTTAAGAACTGTTGCCTTAGGTTTATAATAAATACAATTAAAGATGTAATTATGAAGAAAAAAACTCATCTTTTTATTTTGTATGTATGTAATTTGGCTCTATTACTCACACTGTTTGCTGTACATCATCTGTCATAATCCAAATAACTTCGTTTTAAACAATAGTAAATATTAGATTTTTATATATTATTTTCTTGTTTGTCAATTTTATTTTAATAAAAGGCTATATTTCTAAGAAGTAAGGGTCAGTCTTTAATCAAATAAACACATAAGTATTTGTCATTCTTTTAAAAATGTATATTTATTTATTTTTTTTTATTATTATACTTTAAGTCCTGAGATACATGTGCAGAACGTGCAGGTTTGTTACATAGGTATACATGTGCCATGGTGGTTTGCTGCACCCATCAACCCATCATCTACATTAGGTATTTCTCTTAATGCTATCCATGTTTGCTCAGTGGCTTTAATAGGAGACCATGGCTGGGTGCCAAGGCTCATGTCTACATGTCTATAATCCAGAATTGTGGGAGGCCTAACCAGGGGGATTGCTTAAGCCTGTGAGTTCAAGGCCAGCCTGAGAAACATAGCAAGACCCAATCTCTACAAAAATAAAAAATTGGGCATGTTGGTGTGCACCTGTAGCTCCATCTACACAGGAAGGGGAGGTAGGATGATCACTTGAGCCCAGGATTTTGAAGTTGCAGTGAGCTATGATTGCACCACTGTGTCCCAGCCTGGGTGACAGAGTGAGATTCTATCTTAAAAAAAAAAAAGAGAAAAAGAAAAAAATAAGAGACCATGCTTTAGAAATAGTTCATTAACCAGTGACTTTATTAGCAGCTTCCACAGTTGTTGCCAAAGAGAAGGTTCCACAGTGCCTATCAATTTATCAATGTGTGGAATTTCTTTGATGGGTAGTTAAGGAAATCCATCCATGTTATAATTAAACTACCTACTACCTTCCTCTTCTCTATTAAACAAAATCAATATCTATTTTCAAGAAGTGTCTTAAAATTAATTTGTGCCAAAATGTGATTATTGGTTTACATATTTGTTAAAGATCTAAATAAGCTGGGTGTTATTTCATTTGACTTTGACCGAAATTAGAGGCCATATTAATTAAAAGTAGTGTCATTTGCTGACCTGTACCCGAGTGATAAGTGAATTTATCAGCTAGAGTACAGTGTTCACATATATATATATATATTTTTCCAGCTAGAGTACAGTGTTCACATATATATATATATATATATATATATATATTTTTTTTTTTTTTTTTCTTGTTAGAAAGAGTCTTGCTCTGTCGCCCAGACTGGAGTGCAGTGGTGTGATTTCGGCTCATTGCAACCTCCACCTCCAGGTTCAAATGATTCTCGTGCCTGAGCCTCTGAATTAGCTGGGATTACAGAGGCACACCACCATGCCCAACTAATTTTTGTGGCTTTTGTGTTTACAGGATTTCATCATTTTTGGCCAGGCTGGCCTTGAACGCCTAACCTCAAATGATACACCTGCCTTGGCCTCCCAAAGTGCTGGGAGTTACAGGCGTGAGTCACCATGCCTGGCTCCACATAAAATTATTTTGTCATTAACATTACATTTTAAAATACAAACGCTGATTTCCATATTACTCAGATCAGATCTTTTACCCCACTTCTCTCAGTGAGATTGCATTATTTATTTCCATCTCTATAATCTACTGTTCATCCACCTATCTATCCATCCATCAACTTAGTTTGTTTGCTACATTCTGCATTTGATTTTTTGAGGGTGTATGCTTGTGTTTGTGTGTGGAAGTGGGTGTGTGTATGTGTGTTCAAAAAGGTCTACAATTTCCTTTTTCTGTAATATCTGCGTCTGCTCTTGGTATTAGGGTAATGCTGAACTCATAGAGTATGTGAAAAGTTTTCTACATTCTTTGATTTTTCTGAAAGAAATTGTGCAGAATTCATATTATTTCTTTCTTAAATGCTCAAGTGTTTAATAAAATTTACCAGTAAAATATTCTGGCCCCAGGGTTTTCTTTTTTGGAAGGTTTTTAACTAAAATTTCAATTTATTTGATAAATGTAGGACTACTAAAATTATCTATTTTTCCTTGAGCTGGTTTGGTAGTTTGTGTCTGTCAAGGAATTGGTCTGTTTTATCTAAGTTGCCAAATGTATTGGCATAATTACCTTATTGATATTTGTCACCTTCACTCCTTATATTGACATTTTATTCTCCACTTTTTTCTTTATCAGCATGACAAAAGGTTTACCAAATACATTGATATTTTCAGATAATTGCCTTTTTTCATTTCATTTATTGTTGCCATTTCTACTTTTATTTCTACTCTTATACTTAGTATTTCCTCATTCAATTTGTTTTGTATTTAATTTGCCACTTCTTATGGAGGACATTTAGATTGCTAGATTTTAGTTAGGTCATGCTTTTGTTCTCAGCAGGCCTTATAATAGAAATTTTTCTCTTTTCTGCTTTAGTCGCATCCATACATTTTTATATATTGTATTTTCACTTACATTCACTTGAACATATTTTAAATATATCTGAGACTTATTTTTTAACACATGAGTTATGTAAATGTATATTATTTTTCATATTTGGAGACTTTTCAAGTATCTTTTTTATTCTAGTATAACTGTATTCTGGCTTACAAGCATACTTTGCATGATTTTTAATCTTTGAAATTTGTTAAGAGTTATTTTATGGTATAAAATATGATCTACCATGATTATTCTTTCTTGTGGATTTGCAAATAATATGTATCTGCTATTGAGTGGCCTTTTCTATAAATATCAATTTGACCAAGTTGTATGATAGAGCTGATGGTTCAGATCATCTATAACCATATATAATACCACTGACATGCTACCTACTTACTCTACCAGTTACTACTGAGAGAAGAGTGTTGAAGTCTCCAGCTATAGTTTTAGATATCTCTATTTCTTTTACTTCTTTTTTTCCAATGTGCCAATATTTTTTCTTGTGTATTTTGAAATTCATATTAGGTGGATACACACTTGAGATTCTTACACTTTCTGTAGCATTGGCCCTTTATCATTATTTAATTTCCCACTTAGTTACGTTCCATATGGTTAGTATCTGCATGTTATACAATCCATCACTTTACTTTTAATCTATCTATGTCAGTATCTAAAATGGGATGCTTGCAGTCAGCATTGTGTTGGGTCTTGCTTTGTTTCTTTAATCAAATCTGATAATCTATGTTTTCTTTCAACTAGTAAGTTTAGACCATTTCCATTTAAAGTGACTATCCACCTGTTTATATTAAAATCTACCATCTTCCCTGCTGTCTTACACTTGTTTTATGTTTTCTCTTTCTCTTCTTTTTCTGAATTGAATTGTGTCTTTTTATGATTCCTTTTCTCTTTTTTTTTTTAATTTTTTTTTTTTTTTTTTTGAGACGGAGTCTCACTCTGTCACCCAGGCTGGAGTGCAGTGGCGTGATCTTGGCTCACTGCAACCTCTGCCTCCCGGGAAGCCATTCTCCTGCCTCAGCCTTCCAGGTACCTGGAATTACAGGTGTCCACCACCGTGCCTGGCTAACTTTTGTATTTTTAGTAAAGATGGAGTTTCACCATGTTGGCCAGGCTGGTCTCAAACTCCTGACCTCAGGTAATCCACCCACCTCAGCCTCCCAAAGTGCTGGGATTACAGGCATGATCCACTGCCCCTGGCCTCTATTGTTTTTTTATAGTAGTTTTCATAGAATTTAAAAAGTATGTTTTTGATATAATACAACTCTACCTTTAATTAGTATCCCACTGCTGAAGCAGATAGCATATGCCCTATTACCCCATCCCATTCCTTGCTCTATTTTTTCATCCATTTCATTTTCACATGTGATATAAACTTAAATTTTAGAGCAGTTACAATGATAATAAAATCTTTTTATAAATTATTCTATTTCTGATATTCTTAATTTGTTTGTGGGTAGAACTATGTTTCTGAATATACTCTATTCTTCCTACAGAAATAATTTTCTTTGACATTCCTTATAGGTTGGTCTTCTAACAATTAATTTTCTCAGTTTTTGTGTGTCTTAGAATGTTAGTATTTCTTTAAGATTTTTTTTTTTTTTTTGAGACAGAGTCTCACTCTGTCGCCCAGGCTGGAGTGCAGTGGCATGATATCGGCTTGCTGCAAGCTCCACCTCCCGGGTTCACACCATTCTCCTGCCCCAGCCTCCCGAATATCTGGGACTACAGGTGCCCGCCACCACGCCAGGCTAATTTTTTTCTTTTTTGTGTGTTTTTAGTAGAAACAGGGTTTCACCATGTTAGCCAGGATGGTCTCGATCTTCTGACCTCATGATGTGCCCACCTCAGCCTCCCAAAGTGCTGGAATTACAGTATTTCTTTAAGATTTTTAAGTCAGCTTTATTGAATTATAATTTAATACTTTACATTGAACTCTTTGAAGTATACAATGAAATAATTTGGTATTCTACATATACAGTTATGCAATCATCACCTTAGATTATTTTTGGAACACTTTGTCACCCCAAAATGAAATGCCATGCCCTTTAGCAGTCATCTTCTATTCCCCAATTCCTAGGTAACCACTAAGCTCCTTTCCATCTCTGTAGATTTTTCTATTATGGATATTTCATATAAATAGAATCATACATTATGTATTTTTTGTGACTGTATTGTATTGTATGTATTGGATACACATGACACACATACATACACATTTATAACAACACACACCTAGAGTTTAAAATGACCTAAATTTCAATCTCACAACTTCTATTGGTCACAGCTTAATTAGGTTCTGTGCCCGGGATCTCACTGTGCTGTAATAGAGGTGTTGGCCAGGCTGCATTCTCATCTTTCGACTTGCCTAGGGAAGATTCCACTTTCAAGATTCTTCACGTTGTTCGTAAAATTCCTTTCCTTGTATAACTTTCTTATTTGATTTGAAGCCAGTAATGGAGAGAAGAGAAGGAGAGAGATAATGCATTGCTTCTGCTCTCTTGCTTCTGATCCTCTTTACAGGGCTCACTTGATTAGAATAGACTCACCTCAAATAATCTAATTTTAATTAATGAAGTCAACTGAAGAGGGACCATAATCTCATCTCTGAAATTCCTTCAGTCTGAGATATTCTGTTGGTTAGATGCAAGTTACAGGTCCTGCCCACAATCAAGAATAGTTATTGAACAAACATTTGTATACCAGGGGACAGGAATCCTGGAGGCCAGGCTAGAATTGTGGTTACCATATGCATCTAAATTTAGATGTGTCTGATCTGAGAAATATTTTCTCTTTTATCTCATGCTTTGCTTAGCCACAGTCAACAGACCAGGAGTGTGCACTCACAAGCTTTCTCTCCGTTACCTCTTTCTTTAAGAACTCACTAGAGATTTCATTGCAAAACAGGTTTTAGGTGTATGTGTCCTAGACAATAGTCAGCTGTTAAATGTTTAATAACTATTTCCTGAAACAAACAAACAAACATGTCTATGAATTTTATAACTTCTACTGATATAAAGATTATGCAACACATAATTTACAAATATTAACAAAATATACAATACCCTTTATTACAGATTTTACATATCCAACTGAGGCTCACAAAATTTTTACATTTATTTACAGCTTAATGAGTAAGACAAAAGTAGAATAACAAAGACATATGCTCACATTTTCCTCATTTATCAAGTACATCAGTGCTTCTTTGCTGAATTGAATCATACTTTTTGAATACTACAATCATATTATCTCTCTTGCTCTCCTCTTTTATTTATTCTTTTTGCTATTCACAATTCACTTGATAGAACCATTACTTTTGTAAATCTAAAGAATAAACAAAGCAATAACTCAAACTCTGATAGGTAGTACTTGCTGATTTCCACAGTGTAAATACTAGCATGGCTTATTTCAAGCAATCAGAATGTTATCACTGAATGTGAAGTTGAAAGACAAGTTCAGTAGTACATTACCATAAAGTAGTTTTTGCTATACAAATAAAATAGATATACATAATCTCAAAAATACAGATAATAATAAAATTTAATAAAATAATTAGGAAGTTTCTGTCTTGAATAATTTGTACCTTTGTTTGTATATATAATTTAATTATTAAATTTATATAACTAAATTTTAGATAATCCTTATAAAAAAAAAAACTTCTAGGTAGCCTTCTGAAATTTAAATGATTACCTTTGCTCCCTTATTCTTTTCCCACCAAATAAAAACAAGTCTTACAGAATTGTCATTGAAGATGCACATGCTTGTGCCTGATTCTCTCTCCTTCCTTCTTTTCTTTCCTTCCTTCCTTCCTTCCTTCGTCCCTCCGCCCTTCCCTTCCTCCCTCCCTCCTTCCCTCCCTTCCTCTCTTCCTTCCTTCCTTCATTCTCTCCCTTCTTTCCTTCCTTCCTTCTCTCCCTTCCTTCTTCCCTTCCTTCCTTATATTCTTCCTCCTTTCTTCCTTCCCTCCCCCTCTCCCTTCCTTCTTCCCTTCTTCCCTTTCTTCCTTCCTTCCTTATATCCCTCCTTCCTTTCTTCCTTTCCTCCCTCTCTCCCTTCCTTCTTTCCTTCTTTCTTTCCTTCCTTCCTTCCTTCCTCCCTCCCTCCCTTCCTTCCTCCCTTTCTTTCTTTCTCCCTTCCTTTTTTCCTTCCTTCCCCGTCTCTGTTTCTTTCTTTTTTCTCTTTTTTTTGTGTGCAATGAACTTCTCTATAGTATGCACATGATTCACCTCCCAATATTATGTATCAAGTAAATACAATTTTTATTATGAGGCAATTTGTTACTATAATGTTACAAACTTACAACTAGAACTTTTAAAAACTATACTGACTTCTGTTATTAACTACTTATCTCACTTTAGATTATGCCAAATATTTCATATGAATAATGAATTAATTCTGGCTGTGTAAAGGGTATCACTTCCTTTTAATATAAAGCTAACATTGCCTGCTGATACATCAAAATAAATATTCACATGAATTAACTCAAATGAATTCTCAAGTCTCTCATTTAGTTAACCTACTTTTAATTACCATGAAGTCAACTGAAGAGTGACCATAATCATATCTCTGAATAGAGCTTAGTTGAGCAATCCACTTTGGCTAAATGCATCCTGGAATTCTAGGTACCAATGTACAGGACATCAAATAACCTCAATTAGAGATCATTGTGAAGTGGAGGAGAAAAGAAAGAGGAGATAAAAAGAAAAGGACATCTGCATTGACCAGCAACAGTGTTCCTAATAATGCAAGTTGCTTATTAATTTAAGGTTGGATAACAGAAAAGCCTAATATTAAAACGCATAACAGATCTTTTTATTAGAGGACATTATCTTCTAGAATTCTGTTAGATATAATGGCTAGTCAAAGTAGAAAGCCAAATGGGCAAAGTATAACATTATTTCACTTTTGTACTAGTATGTCGTATGAATTTATTTTTTTCTTTTATTTATTTTGGCGTAAGGAAACTTATGAAATGCTAGATGCTTTGAATACTTCTGTATCAAACAAGTATGGTACTTACTTACTTTATCTCCAAAAGAAACACTAAGGTCTATCTCAGATTTAAATGTGCCAACTTGACTTTTGCAAAAAAGATAAATTGATTTTAAGAGTATTGCAAACGTTCAGTCATACTGACTAAAGCATAATGGCCTCAACGAAGTGTTCACAAGATTTGGAATTTTGTTTTGTAACTCCATGCTTCAAATATAAGCAAACTGTTAGACCAAACTCACAATATATCTGAAATAAATTATATGTCGAGCATATGTATTTGTGTATTTGCATATTAACACTTTTAAAGGAAAGCCTTGAGCATGGCTACATTTTGAATTATTTAAACTAATAATATGTTCTTTTCAATTTGTTACAACATGAGATAGCTTAAATAAGCTCAAAAAGCATCTACATAGATTATCTGATTGTCTCAATACTTGTCCCTTTAAATCTTGTCTTCGTTAAATATATGGCCTTTCTTCTGAGCATTGTCTTATCACTAGGAAGGTTTATTTGTCAAATATTCAAGATTATATCACCTTCTCCTGCAACCTTTTACATAAAGGGTCAACAAATTCTTTCCCTTTCATTTCATTTCAGTCAGGGCTGCTTTCTTTTTCAAAAAAATTTCCACTTTTATAAGAGATAGAGCCAAATAAAAGATTATTTTTATACAATTATCTACTTAGGTAGAAAAGACACCTGAACATTAAGGATTAAGATACAACTTTTCTAGATATATTTCAGCTATCAAAAAAGTATCCAGAAACTAGTCAGCTAAATTTATTTAAATAGACATATTGATATTACATTCTTGGGCACTTGGCTTAAAAAAATCTATCAGGAATTTGAATTAAAAGAAATACTACTAATTTTACTTAAACTGCTATGCTTGTGAATATTACATGTCTGGATGATTTATTCTGCTTTGCATGAAGCCTTTAAAGACTATGACTAATGTGTAGCAGAAAACAAAATGATATGGTATCTCTCATTTCAAAGCAAAGGAAAAGATGCACTTACAGAACGAATATCTCAGTTGGTTCTGTTAAGAAAATAGTATGTATTTTTTAAAGATAGACTGCTATTAGGGTCTGCTGTGTCAATAAAATACTCCTTGCTATATATTTACCCGGTGGCTTTTAGTGAATTCAGAGAGAATCTTAACATTATGCTCAATCAGGTCGTTACAGGGTTGGGGTGGGGTAAATGATACTACTATTTGCATCATAAACTGTCTTTCATCTTTTCTACTGCTTCAAACCTGCACCTGTGTGTAAAGCTGCAGAAAAAAAGAGCAGTGAGAACCTATGTTTTAGAAATATTACAGTAAATTACAATGACAGGATGGGGTTAAGAACAGCAAGATTTTAGGTTATGAAATACATTATACCTACCAGTTATCAATTTATGTTTGTTTCTGCTTAATTTCCCTTTACTAGGGATGTATGGAGAACATGTGATAAGAAATACAAAAACAGGTGATCCAAACTGTGATAAAATTAAGTCATTGCAAAATAAACTGTGTCCAAAAAAGCTTCATCTCCAGGCAGATGAGCAGAATAAACCACTGAACCAACTGTAATGCATTTCTCAATCTGATATGTGTTCTACAAGACCAAGTTTCTATTCCTGATGAGACACTGACGATCTGTTGCTCAAAATGTTTCAAACTCTAACAGCCTTTTTAAATACCAGATGTTTACTAAAACAGAGACTCCATGTATACTCTGTGTAAAGAGGGTGTGTTCACACATAGCAAATCTCATTCTTATTCATGGTTCATAATAGTCTTAATTGTATCAACTTCAAAAAAATTACATAACTAAAAAAATCATTAATCCTTTTACAAAGTACTTCCATTACCTTTTGATATGTATAAGTTAAATTTGTGTATTGTATATGTATATATGTATACATATGTATGTATTTTAGATTACATATATATTTGTATATGTTGTAAAGGTTAAGAATGTTGTAATTTTTCTAATGCATTAATTTTAAATGCATTAATAATAAAATTACTTCAAAAATAAAACTTTCTTTTACGTATGCGTTAAAGTTTATATATATATAAACTGTGTACAGGAACTGTGTACAGTTTATATGTATAAATATATATATACAGTTTATATAAACATAAGTATAAATATATATATACAGTATATATATATGTGTGTGTGTGTATATAAACTGTACACAGTTCTGGCCAAGATGAAAGAGTTTTTGGGATCTAACTTGTGATCTTATCATAAGTAACTAGAAAAGTGGATGAAAATCAATGGTTTTCATACATTGACAATAAGAGCACAGGTCTCTAATCCCTGACAAAAATAAAATTTAAAAAGAGAGTGAGAGAGACAGAGAGAGAAATAAAGAGATAGAGAGAGAGCCAGGAGTTTCCCATAGCTTCTGCTTGCAGGCATTTTCTGGAATGATGTAAAGCCCAACTAGAGACCCCATAACCAGTAGTAAAGAATGTTCAGACTAGATAAAAGATGTACAATTGTAGACCATGAAAGAGATTTTTAAAAAGCCTAACAAGTGAAAAGCAATGACCACACTAAGGCCTATTTTAATCTCATTGCAGAAAGTTAGTAATAAAGAAAAAAAAATGGAAATGTAGATAAAACATATAGATATAAATAAAACAGTTATAAAATGTACTACTGAATTATTTTCAAACATATGAAGATAATAGGCAATGAAACAGTAACTTTATGTAAAGTTCTAAAAATAAAAAAAAGTAAACCCACATCCACATCAAAATTTGTAGTTGAATATTCAGAGAAGATTTACTCGTAAGCTGTTAATTACAACAAACTGCAAATAACTCAAAATTCCATTCATCAGTAAATGAATAAATGAATTGTGGTATATCCATACAATGAGCTAATACTCTAATAAAAAGTAGTAAATTATTGCAACATGCCAACCCATAGACTTATCTCTAAGACAGTAAGATGTTGAAAAGGAAATGGGCACAAAAGTGTTTACACCATAATATTTCATTTCTATGAAAATCTAGAAAAGATGAAATTAGTTTACAGTGACAGATATAGCATCAGTGATAACCTTGGTCTGGGCATTAACAGCAAAGGGCAATAGAGAAACTTTCCGAGTGATGGAAACAGCCTGTATCTTAATGCCAGTTACATAGGAATGTGTATTTGTGGAAACTCATCAAACTCATGAATTTTACTTCAATAAATTCGAGTGAAAATCTGTAGTAAGAAAAGTGAACATTAAAAGCAAGTATTTTGGGGTCAAGTAACACAATGGAATGTTCCTAGTGCAAAAGTGCGGTCCTGGCTGGGAGCAGTGGCTCACTCCTGTAATCCCAGCACCTTGGGAGGCTGAGATGCGCAGATTGCTTGAGCTCAGAAGTTCGTGACCAGCCTGGGCGATATGGTGAGATGCTGACTCTACACAAAATACAAAAGAAAAAAAAATTCAGGCATTGTGGCATGTGCCTATACTCCCAGCTACATGGGAGGCTGAGGCAGGAGGATACTTGAGCCCAGGAGGTAGAGGTTTCAGTGAGCTGGGATGGTGCCACTGCATTCCAGCCTGGGCACAAAGTGAGACCTTGTCTCAAAAAAAAAATCCAAAAAACAAAAAAATAAGCTGGCTACTGTAATTAATCTGTTGACTCTGCTGTTACTGATGAGAACTGGTGGCCTAGAAAATGCTATTTAATATTAATTTGATGTACTTTATTCCCATTTATTATTCATGCTATTAATCAAGAGTAAACCTTGTTGAATTTGTAAGTAATTCTCATAACCTTACATGAAACTAATTTATGATATTCTAATTTGAGTGATAAAGTCTTAACTATTGTCATTAATTATATGAGTATTCATACATTCTCTTGTTCTGAGTTTTTGTTGTTGTTGAACAAATCAATCCATTTCTGTTGAATTTTGTTTGGTCTGTTTGCTTCCTATGCTTTCCCAAGAAGTAGTACCTGCTAGCATTGCATCAGTTTCAATTCTTTTTCATCCACCCATTTAGCCTGCTTTAACTTGAGAACTTCAAAAACCTCCTGGCACTTAACAATTTTACCCAAATCCCTGCACTTACAGACCTGACCAAATTCTAGTATGGCTTCTAACAGCTTAAGGCCTTGACCCTAGGAGGCCAGCCTTCCTTAAAATGACTATCTGAGAAAATTCAAGACTGTCAAAATAATTTACTGTTTAATTCTGCCAACATTTCCCTTTCCTAGAGAATTTACTTAAAGAAAAGGTTAACATTGTAAATCTTTTTTTTTTTTTTTTTTTTTTTTTGAGGAGTTTTGCTTGTCACCCAGGCTGGAGTGCATTGGTGCCATCTCGGCTCACTGCAACCTCTGCTTCCCGGGTTCAAGCGATTCTCCTGCCTCAGCCTCCCCAGTAGCTGTGACTACAGGCGGCTGCCACCATGCCTGGCTAGTATTTGTATTTTTAGTAGAGATGGGGTTTCACTATGCTGGCAAGGCTGGTATCAAACTCCCGACCTCATGTGATCCACTCACCTTGGCCTCCCAAAGTGCTGGGATTATAGGCGTGAGCCACCATGCCTGGCCAAAATTATAAATCTTTTCTCCGTCCGTTGGAGTTATATAAGTATGTATCTCCTAATGCTCAGGAGTGTCTCTATCAATTACCTGACCTGAAAGCCATTTTTTGAAATGTAATCATCATGAAGAATAGGGATTCTCTTTCTTAGTATCAATGGTAAAACAGAATCCTAATTTTGAGGGTGGGTGTGGTGGCTCACACCTGTAATCCCAGCACTTTGGGAGGCTGAGGCGGGCAGATCACTTGAGGCCAGAAATTCGAGCCCAGCCTGAACAATGTGGTGAAATCCCATCTGTACTAAAAAATACAAAAATTAGCCAGGCATGGTGGCACACGCCTGTAGTCCCAGCTACTCGGGAGGCTAAGGCAGAAGAATTGCTTGAACCTGAGAAGTAGAGGTTGGAGTGAGCCAAGATCAGGCCACAGCACTCCAGCCTGGGTGACAGAGTGAGACTCCATCTCCCAAAAAAAAAAAAAAATTATATTTTGATAGTTGCCAGATAATCTACACAGCTGGCATAATCGCATTTACACTGCCCAATCCTTTATAAATTTTCACTTCTCTGCCTCTGGCTCATTTCCTCTTGCTACTCCCTCATTATCTGCGTACAATGCCCCATAATCTCTGCACAAATCAGAATAGAGTTCTACTCTTTTTCCTACATTGTTATTCACTAGTAACTGAGTAAAATCTGGTGTCATCACTTTGGCTAATGTCCAGCTTTGTTAATCTTTGAAAAACTCACATTGTTGATTCAACAATAAATTAAACATGCAAACAATTCATCAAAATGGACAAATAAGTCTAACATCAGTTCCAATTTTTTTCATTTCTAATCTTAAATTGTATCTAGCATAATGACTAGTTTACTCAAATTAATGAATAAAATCAAATAAATCATTTTTAATGAAGGTGATGACCTTCAAAAACCCCTTTTGTGACAATCCATTTTATTAAATAAATTTTTATTGAACATTAAAAAATTATGAGTTAACAGGAACAATATGTTTTTTTCCTAATTGTAAGCATTTAAAATATTTTTTGACATTAAACCATTCCTAATTCTCAAGCATCTAGTGAAGGCAAGCATGGCTGCAATTAATAGGGAAAAAGAAAATAAATCAGGCACTTCTGATAATTACATAAATAGCAATGCATTGTCAATTATTTTGAAAGCACATTCTTTCAAATTACATTACTATTCTTCAAAATTGACTCATATATATGAATAGTTTGCTTCATATTATTTAAGAAATATTAATTAAAAATAGAAATAGAATAAAGGTAGCTGTATTTACAAATTTTAATAAATGATTATTCAGAAATTTTTAGATCTACTAAAAATTATCCAAATGTTTCAAAACATAAATTACTAACTAGAATTTTCCTTTTTACTATTTTTATAATTCATTCTAAATCTCAGCACTGACCTATATTTATTGGATTTAAATATCCTCATTTTTGCATATATGTTATTTAAAATGAGTTTAATAGAGTTAGTTTATTGATTTAGAGACTTTGTAGTAAATAGCAATCTAGATTTTTTTTAAAATCTAAGTGACAGCACCTTTCACATTCATGACTGAAGATGTGAATGGATAGGTAGATAGATTGATATTGTGTATTATGGATACCAAGCAATTATTAGCAGAGAAAAATAACCTGACTGTACTGATTAAAATAAAACATTTCTGCAAGATAGAAATTATAATTACTTTGCTGAACTTAAGCTGCACTTTATACTCTGAATAAATTAGGCCATTATTATTCTATGTTCAAATTCCTAAGGGTACCTTGCCTTTGGTTTGTATCTATTTAATTCAGATCAGTTAGTGAACACCTTTGGTTAATGTCATGATATTTCCATTATGCAATTCAAACTCTCCTGAAAGAAGGGTGTCAAGTTGCTACCCCTCAGTGAAGGTGCATTCCATTAAAGACTCTGAATTTAGTACTTCTTTAGAACATGTTTCAACAGCAGAAGGTATTAAGAAACACTGTATAAAGGTACAATTGATTCATAGAAACTCTTTCTTGCTAACATGTGCTATTTTTGTACATTTATCTCTTCCAATAAAGCCTTTCATAATTTTTCTTTTTTTCATTTCAATTGTCCTGTTCCAATCCATATTTTGCACTCTCTGATTCAGTATATTTACCTGCCACATTTTTATTATTTTTCCAATGTTAACCCCACAAAGAAAAGCTATTTCAGTTGACTGGAGCTCACAGTATTCATTATAGCCAATCAATTATGTTAGTAGTGGTAATGAATAATCAGAATATTTGAAAAATTATCAAAATAGAAAAGAGTAATAAATATAAATGAGACAGGACTAATCATTTTATGAATATTACCAGTATAATATTGCTCTTGATTTCATATGAAATGAAAATTACAAAACATTTGTCAGTTTGGTTTATCCTGAATACAAATGTCAGATAATTTGGAGTGTTCTTGTGGATATAGAATATAGGAAATACTGGGCAAAAATAGTCTATATAAATTTTAAATAATAAATTTGAAGTGTTTGTAGGCATAAGGATTTCTGGTCTCAAATGTTTCAGAAATCAGAGTTAGAAGCTTGCAAACATTGATATGCTTGAGAGTTTATCTTTTCTTGGTTTACTAAACTTGTGTGCAAGAATCCCACTGAGAGCAAAAGTATTATTATTCATTAGTTCATTTTGTTGACCTTGAGATGTCATTATCATGTGTACAAAGAGCAATACTGTAGGCTAATAAGAAAAGACAAAGTAAGTAAAATGTGTAAGTAAGAAGAAATGCTAGGAAAAATGTTCTTTTCTGGAGGGTGAGGGAAAAAATTAGATTATAGTTTGCAGAATCAAGGGCACATAGGAATGACATGCAATGATCATGATTTATGAATGTATTTTGGAAGGTAGAAAATCAATAGATATTCTAAAAGTTCTGTTTTGTTCAGTTTAGTTTGAACTGCTCTCTCTCCTCTCACATCACATTGGCTTAAATATGATAGTGATTAAAAATACACATACACACATATACATAATATTAGCACCATTTTTCTAATTAAGTAGTTATGCATGCATTTAACATCCATGATTAAATATTTTTAAAAATTCTAGATTTCTTACATGTAGAGTTTTGAAATTTGGATACATTAATGATGTTTGGTTCAGGAAATTTATCTAAGAGTTTAAATGATGAATCACTGGTTCACATAAGAAATTTACTAGATTACTAGGCAGAATACCTCCTTAATTCCCACTTTTTATGTCTACTTAAGCCTGTAATTTTGTTTATAATTTGGCAAAACAAATTTTAGTGATATAATTAGTTGTTCATAAATTATCTATCAACCCCAAATGCATAACCAGGGATGCTCAGAGTTTTTATGATAATTATACTCATTTTGATCAAGTAAAACTAAAAAGGAGTGAGGCAGGTGGTGAACACATGCGCATTTATGCCCAATCATGTTTGCTGTGGACACAGGATAAGATACTACATGATCTTTTAAATTTTTTTTATTCTAAATTTTCAATTCCACTGTAAGAAATGAAATAAGGTTGTTTTGACTTTGATAATTTTTGTGGTATAAAACAGGAAGTTAGTTATTGGGAGATAAATATATTGAAGCATATATTTTATTTAAGAAAAGAAAAATGCTGCTAAAAATCTCTATTCTCAAATGTAAATGAATAAAGCAAATGACTGAATAATTGATCAATAGAGTGGACAAGAAATATGATAGGATGTTTTCAGTTTGAGCTTTAGGCAATAGTTTCCATTGTAATCCATTGAATTTTGCAGTTGTGATCCACATCATTTGAGTTGTTGACATTATTGAACTTATCCAAACAAAATATATGAAATAAATTATAATGTTTTCCTAAATTGCATCAATATGGCAAAAAAGCTAAGCAGATTATATGACTGTGTTTGTATGTCGTGTGATAGTATGAGCACTAAAAGTATATCTTTTGTAAAATTTGTTTAGAACTTATGATTTATTTTTCATTATCTCTTTTAAGGTACTTTTATTATTAAATCAAGCATGTCATATATGTTAGTGAGCTGTAATTGTAATAATGCTTAGCCATCATAGTATAGGTTTCAAATTGAGTCTGCAAAGCTTATTGGCATGATGAGTTTAACATTATTTTAACTCTCAGAATCTATACATTTATAGACTGAATGTAACTTTTTATATTTCCAAACTGATAAGAATATTTAATTTTCTAAAGTAACTATTTTTCATATTTTCTCATAAATACGAAAACATATTTTTATGATATTTATCAAAAATGCTTTTTATTTAACAATACAAAATCCATGTAAAAATTACTTAACAAGATAGAAATTATCTGTTAATAACCTATTTTTATAATTAAGAAACTTTCATTTCTTCTATTAAGCATGCAAAAAAGGCCAGGTGTGGTGGCTCATGCCTGTAATCCCAGTACTTTGAGAATTCAAGGCAGAAAAATCACTTGAGCCCAGGAGTTTGAAACCAGCCTGGTCAACATAGCCAGACCTTATTTTAAAAAATTAGCTGGGCATAGTAACATGTACCTGTAGTCCTAGGTACTTGAAAGGCTGAGGTTGGAGGATCCCTTGAGCCCAAGAGTTCAAGATTTCAGTGAGCTATGATTGTGCCACTGCACTATAGTGACTAGGAGACAGAGTAAGACTCAGCCTCTAATAAACTTGCTATGATTAATTTTCTCATTAGAAATATATTTTTATAGTCTATAATGTAGATAGAAAAATAGTTAGATGTAGATATGTAGATATAAATATAAATATATAAATAGCCAATGAGATAGACATTAAAGAAATTACTAACATTGGCTCAAATATAAAGAAGGCTTAAAATTTAAATAAATGTGAAGTGCTGTTAAAATGAATATACTTGTATGCATAAAAAGCAATAAACTAGGAAAAAAAGTCTTGTTATTTTTTTCCTTTTCTCCCACAATGTATGAAGCCAATAATGTATTATTTAGTTGAACAGACATAAAAAATAATTGTTTCTGAAGTAATAGAAGAAAAGAAGTGATGAAGTAAACCATGTCATTCATTTTGCAAGATAAAAATGGCATCATGTAGTTTATAAAATGCCATATGTTACATAATATATCAGTATTTTATGCTTCATAAATAAATTTAAATATCTTAATTATCTTTCCATTAGTAATGAATTTTCATGAAAGTATCTTGAAATCTCTTTTCTTGTGTATCTTATCCTCCATGCATCCATATCCAATCACATCAATAAGTTATATCAGTTGGACTTGATCATTCAGATGTCTTTACTTCTGAAACAGAAAAAAAGCTTTAACTCAAACTTATGAAGTTATTTCTCTGTACATTTCCAAATGTCAGTCATCCCTTTAGCAAAAATGAACACTTGAAGTATTAGCAACTATGAAATTTAGTTCAGTAGATGACGATCAGGATTGTCAAGCAGAACACTTTCTAAAATGGGAGTAGGAATTTTAACTAGAAAAGGGAAGGTTAAAAAGAAAAAGTTGAGATAGAAATCGTTGCGTGTGCAGTCTGTAAATCCAGTCTCTACTACAGAATCTATTAATGCCAATGTTATTCTTCATATGGGGCAGATGGTGAGTACAGGCTCTAAACTTATGCAAATCAGTAAACTCATGAAAATTTCTGGTTGTGTCTTTTTTTTCTTTCTAATTCAGTATTCATCAGATTTTATTCTACTATCTTCTGATGTGGAACATTCCAAATCATTTGTTAGCAATGAGAGTTATAACGTCCAATGAATTCTTTTTCTTTTGGTGTTAAATGTTGTTTTTTCTTTCTGAAAGTTTTTATGATTTCTTGCTTCTTTTCAGAGTTCAAGAATTTTTTACCAGTATTTCTGCTCAGTCATACAGAAATGGAATAAGCCTTTAAATCTGCTAACTAAAACTCTTTTGTTAAATAAAATTACTTCTACCATTTTAATAAATGTTTTATAAAATTATTTGCTTTCAACCAGATATTTTTATACTTCTGGATGTGCATTTGCATTTTAGGTTTTCCTGCATTGCTCTTCAATTCTCTCATCCTTTCCTTCATTATTTTTATTTACTTATATTTTGTAATATTTATTCTGTTTGATTTTACAGAATACTAACATGGTCTTAACAGTAACTTCTATTGGTGCAATTACATACATATATATTACACTTTAAATGTATGTTCTTAATTGCATAAATATTTTTCCTAAGGTTATAATTGAAATGTTCACCTCCTCCTCCACTTCTGTCTCTTTTTTCTCATTTCATTATACATATTGCTACCTGTCTCTTCCAAAGTTTGTTCCACTAGCAACAAGTTTTCTCCTGTTTGTTAGGTGACCTGTTAGTGTGTCTGTTAGGTGACCTTAGGCTTACTGCTATTTACTTTTTCAATATTCATGAGCCAATTTATGCTTGATGCTCAGGTACAGCTTCTGGTGTTCAAGTAGCAGAAATTTCTGTTGCATCAAGATAGCAGTGAGTTGTTCATTTGTGTATTGTTTATTACCAAGGAATATCTACTTTCCACTTTATCAACTGCCAGGTTCAGACCTCTGTTCCACCTCTCTCTATTGGGCTCCCAGAAAAACCCAAGGCCAAGCTCACACCAATCAGGTATCACTTGCCTGCAAACAGCTGCATCTGTTCGGCCAGGAGTGGTGGCTTACGCCTGTAATCCCAGCACTTTGTGAGGCCGAGGCGGGTGGATCACGAGGTCAGGAGATCGAGACCAACCTAGCTAACATGGTGAAACCCTGTCTCTACTAAAAATACAAAAATATTAGCCAGGCGTGGTGGCCGGCACCTGTAGTCCCAGCTACTTGGGAGGCTGAGGCAGGAGAATGGTGTGAACCCAGGAGGCGGAGCTTGCAGTGAGCAGAGATTGTACCACTGCACTCCAGCCTGGGCGACAGAGCAAGACTCTATCTCAGAAAAAAAAAAAAAAAAAGAAAAAGAAAAAAACTGCATCTGTTGGAATTCAGATGTAACAAGAAGTATGTATTCAAATAGGTGAAAGCAGCATTCTGACAGTATCGTTTTAGAACCAAGGATCTTTAGAGCACATTTGAAAGGCAGTGTCCTCAGAAATCTAGATACACAAGATGCCAGCACCAACTCAGGAAAGGAAATGATCTGTTAAAGGGAAGGGAAACAAAACCAAGCTAAAAAATTATAAGAGCAAAAATCAAAGTTGAAAGCTGCTGACACATTTCACCGTCACTGTTGAATGCTTGGTACACAGTGGCTGATTAATGCTGGGTAATTTATAATAAATTGCAAATACAAATACTGATTGCAGGCATATTTTAGTCTTTTAGTCTCTATTTTAGTCATTTATTGTACTTTAGTAGATTCCTCTATAAAATGTGTAATTCCTAGAGTTTACCTTTTATTTAAATATATAAACTTTTCTTGACTTTACCAGTCATCTTAAAGAAAAATATTTTCACAATCATTTTATTCTGTAAGAACAACAAAGAAAATTTAATCCATAAAGAGACTTGGTTTTCAAAACTACGATGCAAAGCAAAGATAAAATGCACTATATTAGCTCTAAATTTGCCTTTTCACGTACATCGTTTTTCAATGTGATTTCATTATTGATTAGCTTACCAGAAAAACATGTCCATCATACACTCTAGAGCTTTTCAAAGAACAGTGTTGGTTCACTTTTCATTCACCTATTAGTGACCTAACAAGCAAAGAGCAAAACCTTAGGTATTTATGTATGCAAATCAAACATCTCTTTCATTTAGTGCAAAGAATATCTTTTCAAGGTCTGAAAAATCTACCTATCTGAACTAGTATATGCATTCAGCTTACTAATAACCGATTTGATGACAAAAATGGTATGAAATATTTTATTTTCCTATTTAACGATATTGGAATAATAATGTTATATTTGTATGGATAAATTTCAGTTAGCGAATCAACATATTTTCACAAGAAATTTTTCTAAAAATATCTTTTGAACTAAATTTGCCCTATTTGATGAAAAATGTATTGGATGTCTACATTCCCTTAACTAGACCTTTTTTGAATAATTCAGTAACACTAAAAAGTCAAAGTAAATACACTGATGAGGATTCAGAGCAACTGCTTTGTCAGGTTGTCTTGAGTGTTCAGATATAGCGTAGTCCTTTCTATTCTTAGTACTAAATATATGTTCATTGTTTTTATTAGTTTAATAACATAACATTGAATGTATTCTTGACTGAATGCTGCTACAAACCATGTAATGTGCATATCTTTCTAAACATGACAAATGTTAACAAATTACATCTTTTTTTCCTTTTATTAAAAAGTCAGGTTTATTAAAATATAATTTATATACAATTAATCTTATTCTTTCAAGATACTCAGTTCAGTAAGTTTTGACAAAGGTATATAATCATATCATTGCCACCATAATCAAGAAACATTTTCACAAATTAAGAATGCTCTTAAGTCCACCAAAGTCCAAAGCGATTTAATCACCTTACAAAGTTTTTTCCTGCTCCTTTGAAACAAATTCCCTATCTCTACCTCTGGCCCTTGGCAACCTCTGATCTGTTTTCTGCCCCATAATTTTGCATTTTCTGTCATTTTAAGTACAGGGGATAATGTAGTGTGTAATCTTATGTGTCTGGCTTCTTTCACTCAATGCTTTGGTGATTCTTGTTATGACATGCATGAGTGATTCATTTCCTTTAATTGCTGAGTAATACAATAGGTATTTGAATGTCCTTGTCTGCTGATTTCATCATCTCTGTGATTCCCAAATCTCTTTTTACTTACTGATTTTTTTTTCTTCCTGGAAATGGGTCACATATTCCTTCTTTTGTTGCCTGATTACCCCATATTTCTACTTCTAAGCAATTTTTAGACCAAGGAAGTGGGATGCAAAGAGAACCTGATGGTCTCTCAGTGAGTAGAGGAGACAGATGCTAAGACGGTGGGAACTTACAGGACAGAGTAATAAGAGGAAGGAACTACAAAGAGAAAAATCATACATTTGTGGACCTTTGGAGTCTTTGGCCAAATACTAAAGTTGTTCACTCCGAGGGTAAAATAGGCAGGTGAAGAACAATTTTCAGGAAAAGAAAATATTCTGGAGAGCTATAAGCCAAACAATTCCAAGGGCTCACACAAGGCTTGGACTCATCCAAGGCCTCACAAGCCAGAATGGAGAGACCTTGCCGAATACATGGAGCTTAAAGTAGAGACTCTAAACAACAGTGATGTAATGGGGGAGCTAAATTAGCCCTAGTGTAAAGACTACAACATGCATGTTCTTAAAAAGGCTTTAAAACTGGCCTTGAAAGAATGAAACGGCTGTGCCAGAACTGTAATTCCCTTCAGAGCAAAAGGCCAGTAGTGTCTATCTAAGTAAATACAATGCATTATACATATGGACAACACTTACGATGTCTAAGATCCAATCGGAAACAAATTACATCTTATAGACTGTTAAATAGTTCATCATTAGGAAAAAATGCACCTTGTGCATTTACCACACATGAAAAAAGCAAGCATGCAAAATGGCATCAAAATCAATTTCACATAATATTAAATCTTAAAATATGGGTCATAAATTCAATAATGTAAAAATAAGTTATCCACAACAGGCATTGTATTTTAACTTTTTTTCTCAAAAAATTAAATAAAGGCTGGATATAGTGGCTCTCATCTTTAATTTAATCTCAGCAATTTGAGAGACAGAGGCGGGAGAATCGCTTGAGCCCAGAAGTTTGGGAACAGCCTGGGCAGCAAAGTGAGACTCAATCTCTAAAGAAAATATAAAAATTAGCTGGTCAAGGTAATGTGTGCCTTTAGTTCCAGTTACTCTGGAGGCTGAGGTGGAAGAATCACTTGAACCCAGAAGTTCCAGGTGGCAGTGAGCCGAGACTGCCACTGCACTCCAGCCTTGGTGACAGTGTGAGTCCCTGTCTCAAAAAAAAAAAAAAAAAAAGAAAAGAAAAGAAAAACTAACTAAAATTGTTTTGTTTCCAAGTTAAAACCAATGAAACACATAATTTAATTGATGATGCTAAATATATTGTGCTTTTAGGACAGCATAATTGATATCTACTATAATTATAGTAAGTAAAATCAAAGTGCAGAATTTGGCATCATTTTGAGCTGATATCAGCTATCTTGTCAATATTGCCATTTTGATATATCCTGATGGTACATTTATCTTATTACTTATTTATTTTTATTAGCAATATTAATAATTGACTGGTCAGTTACAATAATAATTTAGTGCTGATAAAGGTCATCATAAGAAATGATGCTATTTAAATAACTATGTAATATATTTTTTAAAATGTTTTTCACATCCTTAAAGGACATGTAAGTTTAGTGAGTAAAACTTGACAAAAGAAAAATCTCACAAAATGAAATACAATTTCAACATATTTGAAACAAAGTAGTTTACAAGCAAAAAAGTTCTACCTTTGGATAAGGAGGATAAGTTAGGTACAATTGAGCTAGCGGATATGAGGCACCAAATAATAATAGAATTGTCACTGATTGGGGTATAAATGAATTGCAAGATAGTCTCAGCTGCCATATAATTTAATCAAATGTGATCCATTATAGTACATATTTTACAGTGCAACTTAAAAAGCATTGAGAGGAAATATGGTTTTCAATAATGTAGCAAGTGAAAATATGTTTTGAATTGAGGTATATAAGCAGAACAAAATATCACTTTTATGGATGAACTGATAAGTTCGAAATTAAGATTTTAAGTATGAATTTGTGGGGTGATCATATTAAAGAAATTGAGGGATTCTACATTCTTGACCTTCACTATTTATTGAGGTACTACTACAAATAATGTAAGGAATGAAACACAATATGGGCTCTAACAAAGCTGAGAGCCTGTGAATAGAAAAACAGATAATCAATAGGAAAGTGACCTCTGCAAGTTATAGCTAGTTTTTAAATGAAACTGTAGAGTCAGAATATCTTCCCAAATTGAGTAACTTAATTTTAATTAGTGATTAATTTTAATTTGTAATTAAAGTAATTAATTACTTAATTTTGTATTAGAGATTGCCAAATGAAGAACGGAGTGTTGTTCCAGGCTGTGTGCAGAACATGACTATCCAGGGACTATTTAACTTATAACTTGCAATTCAAGAATTTGCAAAAAATAAAAAGAAAATCTCGGTGAAGAAACTGTAGCGTATGTCTTTGTAGGTCAAGCTGATGAAGACACACGTAGCATTGATACTGATGAAGACACACGTAGCATTGATACTTGTTGGACTTAGCTGATTTGAAATGAGGACATGTCTAAATAAACTTTGGTTTCTGAGGTATTTCAGAAATGTATATCTAACAGAGAACTTATCCATGATATGTAACAAATACCTATAACTGTGTGTTGAGAACGGAAAATATATTTTTAAAAGGGCAAATGATTTAAAGAGACACGTCATAGACAAGTTATACATCTGACCACAAAACACATGAAAAATGACTCAACATCAGTGAAATATCAGTTAAAATTAAAATAAGATACCACTAGACCTTACATGAATAGCAAACACAAAACGAAAACAGACTCAAAACACCAAGTGTTGTAGTTGAGGTGCAGGAACCAGAACACTCATACATTGTTGATAGGAGTATTAAATGTTAGAACCACTTTGAAACTAATTCTGGCAGTTAAAAAATTAGTGTACTTTCTTACCCTTTAAGATATAAACTTTCTTTTTATTGCTGCTCTTTCAGCAATTCAATCATGATGCATCTTGGCATGCTTTTATGTTGTTTTTTTCCTGCTGGAATAAATACACTGATCAAGTGCCTTTTATCTGTAGGTATGCCATTTTTATCAAATTTAGAAAATACCCAGGCATTTTTGCCCTCAAATATATATTTTTCTATTCTTACCTTTCTTTCCCTTCCTCTGTGTAGATTACTTAGTATTTCCCATATGTTGCTGAGGTTCAGTTTACTTTTTCAGTTCCTCTTTCAATTTTTATTTTCTGTGATCCACCACAAGTGGTTTCAAGTACTAGGTTTTCATATTTGCTCATATTTCTTCTGCAGGGCCTAATACACTGTTAATCCTCTCTAGGAAATTGCTCTGGCTAGGAATTCAAGTACTGTGTTTAATAGAGGTGGCCAGGGTGAGCATCCTTGCCTTGGTGAAAAAGCTTTCAGATTTTCAGTTTTTCACCACTGAGTATGATGTTATACATGAACTTCATTATGTTGAGGTAACTTCCTTCTATACCTAATTTGTTGAAAGTCTTTTTTTTTTTTTATCATGTGTTGAACTTTGTCAAATGCTTTTGCTAAGTCTGTTAAGTTGATCATGTGGCTATATCCTTCATTTTGTTAATGTCATGTACCACATTAATTGCTTTTCCATGTTGAACGACTCTTTCATCCCAGGAATAAATCCGACTTAATCATAGTGTTTGATCCTTCCAGTGCACTGTTGAATTCAGTTTGCTGGCATTTTGCTGAAGATTTTTGCATCTATTTTCATCAGGGATTGTAGCCTATAGTTTTATTTTCTTGTGGTGTCTTTATCTGGCTTTGCTATCTAAGTAATGTAATCTCCCCAACCTGTGGTATTTTGTTATGGAAGTCCTAGAAAACGAATAAACTAAAAATACTGATAACTTGGTAATCCCTCTTGATAATTTATATGATGCTGTCAGTTGATGATTATGAGTGCAGGTTTTGCACAGAAAAAAATAAATTGATTACGTATCTATAAATTTCTATTTTATTTAATAATTAAATTTATTTACTTTTGATGCTATTATAAATGGTCTTTGTAAGTTTTTTTAGGAATTTCTATATAAATATATTGTTTCTAAATAAGGAAAGTCTTACTCCTGTTTTTTGAATCTATATGTCGTTTATTTTTTTTCTTACCTTCTTGAATTGGCTAGAAATTCCAATGCAATATTAAGTAAAAGTTGTCAGAGCAAATATCATTGCCTTGATCTTCTTAAATATAATGTATTCATTCTTTCACCATTTAGTACAATGCTAGCTTTATGTTCTTTCTGAATATCTTTTATCAATTTAAGGGATTTACCTTATAGCCCTTATTTGTTGAGAGTTATTAACCATGAACAGGTATGTTAATTTGTGATATTCTTTCATTCAATCTACAGAGATTATTATGTACATGCCTTCTCCCTTTTATTCCACTAACATGGTATATAGTACATTAATTGATTTTTGTATTATGTTTTTGTATTCATGAGACAAACCTCTCTTAGACATGGTTTGTTATGTTATATATTTATTAGTGGACTCACTTTGGCAATTCATTTTCAGGATTTTAATTCCTATGTCGAGGGTCAGTATTACCCTGTAATTGGCTTTCCTTGTTATGACTGGCTATGACATCAAAATAATGTTGAACTCATGAAATAAAGTGTTCCTTTCTCAATTTTCTGAAAGTGTTTGTGTAGAATTGGCATCATTATTTTTCTATATATTTAGTAGAATTCATCAGGACATTAAGGCTAAAATTTTTCTTTGTGGAATTTTTTGTTTCATTTACTAATTTAATTTCTTTACTTAATATAGTTTTATTCAAAAATGCTAATTCTTCTTGTTTCAGTTTTGGCAAATTTTTTTTTTTTTTTTTTTGAGACAGAGTCTTGCTCTGTTGCCCAGCTGGAGTGCAGTGGCGTGATCTCGGCTCACTGTAAGCTACACCTCCCATGTTCACGCCATTCTCCTGCCTTAGCCCCCGAGTAGCTGGGAATACAGGCATCCACCACCACACCTGTCTAATTTTTTTTTTTTTTTTGTATTTTTAGTGGAGACAAGGTTTCACTGTGTTAGCCAGGATGGTCTCAATCTCCTGACCTCGTGATCCTCCTGCCTCGGCCTCCCAAAGTGCTGGGATTACAGGTGTGAGCCGTCGCACCAGGCCAGTAAATTGTTTTTTTTTTTTCTTTTATTATTATTATACTTTAAGTTTTAGGGTACATGTGCACAATGTGCAGGTTAGTTACATATGTATACATGTGCCATGCTGGTGTGCTACACCCATTAACTCGTCATTTAGCATTAGGTATATCTCCTAATGCTATCCCTCCCCACTCCCCACACCTGACAAGAGTCCCCAGAGTGTGATGTTCCCCTTCCTGTGTCCATGTGTTCTCATTGATCAATTCCCATCTATGCGTGAGAACATGCGATGTTTGGTTTTTTGTCCTTGCAATAGTTTACTAAGAATGATGACTTCCAATTTCATCCATGTCCCTACAAAGGACATGAACTCATCATTTTTTATGGCTGCATAGTATTCCATGGTGTATATGTGCCACATTTTCTTAATCCAGTCTATCACTGATGGACATTTGGGTTGGTTCCAAGTCTTTGCTATTGTGAATAGTGCCACAATAAACATATGTGTGCATGTGTCTTTATAGCAGCATGATTTATAGTCCTTTGAGTATATACCCAGTAATGGGATGGCTGGGTCAAATGGTATTTCTAGTTCTAGATCCCTGAGGAACCGCCACACTGACTTCCACAATGGCTGAACTAGTTTACAGTCCCACCAGTAGTGTAAAAGTGTTCCTATTTCTCCACATCCTCTCCAGCACCTGTTGTTTCCTGACTTTTTAATGATTGCCATTCTAACTGGTGTGAGATGGTATCTCATTGTGGTTGGATTTACATTTCTCTGATGGCCAGTTATGGTGAGCATTTTTTCATGTGTTTTTTGGCTGCATAAATGTCTTCTTTTGAGAAGTGTCTGTTCATGTCCTTCGCCCACTTTTTGATGGGGTTGTTTGTTTTTTTCTTGTAAATTTGTTGGAGTTCATGGTAGATTCTGGATATTAGCCCTTTGTCAGATGAGTAGGTTGTGAAAATTTTCTCCCATTCTGTAGGTTGCCTGTTCACTCTGATGGTAGTTTCTTTTGCTGTGCAGAAGCTCTTTAGTTTAATCAGATCCCATTTGTCAATTTTGGCTTTTGTTGCCATTGCTTTTGGTGTTTTAGACATGAAGTCCTTGCCCATGCCTATGTCCTGAATGGTAATGCCTAGGTTTTCTTCAAGGGTTTTTATGGCTTTAGGTCTAATGTTTAAGTCTTTAATCCATCTTGAATTAATTTTTGTATAAGGTGTAAGGAAGGGATCCAGTTTCAGCTTTCTACATATGGCTAGCCAGTTTTCCCAGCACCATTTATTAAATAGGGAATGCTTTCCCCATTGTTTGTTTTTCTCAGGTTTGTCAAAGATCAGATAGTTGTAGATATGTAGCGTTATTTCTGAGGGCTCTGTTGTGTTCCATTGATCTATATCTCTGTTTTGGTACCAGTACCATGCTGTTTTGGTTACTGTAGCCTTGTAGTATAGTTTGAAGTCAGGTAGTGTGATGCCTCCAGCTTTGTTCTTTTGGCTTAGGATTGACTTGGCGATGCGGGCTCTTTTTTGGTTCCATATGAACTTTAAAGTAGTTTTTTCCAATTCTGTGAAGAAAGTCATTAGTAGCTTGATGGGGATGGCATTGAATCTATAAATTACTTTGGGCAGTATGGCCATTTTCACGATATTGATTCTTCCTACCCATGAGCATGGAATGTTCTTCCATTTCTTTGTATCGCCTTTTATTTCATTGAGCAGTGGTTTGTAGTTCTCCTTCAAGAGGTCCTTCACATCCCTTGTAAGTTGGATTCCTAGGTATTTTATTCTCTTTGAAGCAATTGTGAATGGGAGTTCACTCATGATTTGGCTCTCTGTTTGTCTGTTAGTGGTGTATAAGAATGCTTGTGATTTTTGTACATTGATTTTGTATCCTGAGACTTTGCTGAAGTTGCTTATCAGCTTAAGGGGATTTTGGGCTGAGACAATGGGGTTTTCTAGATATACAATCATGTCATCTGCAAACAGGGACAATTTGACTTCCTCTTTTCCTAATTGAATACCCTTTATTTCCTTCTCCTGCCTAATTGCCCTGGCCAGAACTTCCAACAGTATGTTGAATAGGAGTGGTGAGAGAGGGCATCCCTGTCTTGTGCCAGTTTTAAAAGGGAATGCTTCCAGTTTTTGCCCATTCAGTATGATATTGGCTGTGGGTTTGTCATAGATAGCTCTTATTATTTTGAGATACGTCCCATCAATACCTAATTTATTGAGAGTTTTTAGCATGAAGGGTTTTTGAATTTTGTCAAAGGCCTTTTCTGCATCTATTGAGATAATCATGCGGTTTTTGTCTTTGGTTCTGTTTATATGCTGGGTTACATTTATTGATTTGCGTATATTGAACCAGCCTTGCATCCCAGGGATGAAGCCCACTTTATCATGGTGGATAAGCTTTTTGATGTGCTGCTGGATTTGGTTTATTGAGGATTTTTGCATCAATGTTCATCAAGGATATTGGTCTAAAATTCTCTTTTTTGGTTGTGTCTCTGCCTGGCTTTGGTATCAGGATGATGCTGGCCTCATGAAATGAGTTAGGGAGGATTCCCTCTTTTTCCATTGATTGGAATAGTTTCAAAAGGAATGGTACCAGTTCCTCCTTGTACCTCTGGTAGAATTCGGCTGTGAATCCATCTGGTCCTGGACTCTTTTTGGTTGGGAAGCTATTGATTATTGCCACAATTTCAGAGCCTGTTATTGGTCTATTCAGAGAGTCAACTTCTTCCTGGTTTAGTCTTGGGAGGGTGTATGTGTCGAGGAATTTATCCATTTCTTCTAGATATTCTAGTTTATTTGCGTAGAGGTGTTTGTAGTATTCTCTGATGGTAGTTTGTATTTCTATGGGATCGGTGGTGATATCCCCTTTATCATTTTTTATTGCAGCTCCGGTCTACAGCTCCCAGCGTGAGCAATGCAGAAGAGGGGTGATTTTTGCATTTCCATCTGAGGTACAGGGTTCATCTCACTAGGGAGTGCCAGACAGTGGGCGCAGGAGAGTGGGTGCAGTGCACCGTTCGCGAGCTGAAGCAGTGCGAGGCATTGCCTCACTCGGGAAGCACAAGGGGTCAGGGAGTTCCCTTTCCTAGTGAAAGAAAGGGGTGACAGATGGCACCTGGAAAATCACGTCACTCCCACCCCAATACTGCGCTTTTCCGACGGGCTCAGAAAACGGCGCACTAGGAGATTATATCCCGCACCTGGCTCAGAGGGTCCTACGCCCACGGAGTCTCACTGATTGCTAGCACAGCAGTCTGAGATCAAACTGCAAGGCAGCAGCAAGGCTGGGGGAGGGGTGCCCGCCATTGCCCAGGTTTGCTTAGGTAAACAAAGCAGCTGGGAAGCTCCAACTGGGTGGAGCCCAGCACAGCTCAAGGAGGCCTGCCTGCCTCTGTATGTGCCACCTCTGGGAGCAGGGCACAGACAAACAGAAAGACAGCAGTAACCTCTGCAGACTTAAATGTCCTTGTCTGACAGCTTTGAAGAGAGCAGTGGTTCTCCCAGCACGCAGGTGGAGATCTGAGAAGGGGCAGACTGCCTCCTCAAGTGGGTCCCTGACCCCTGACCCCCGAGCAGCCTAACTGGGAGGCACCCCCCAGTAGGGGCAGACTGACACCTCACACAGCCAGGTACTCCTCTGAGACAAAACTTCCAGAGGAACAATCAGACAGAAGCATTCACGGTTCATGAAAATCCGCTGTTCTGCAGCCACCACTGCTGGTACCCAGGCGAACAGGGTCTGGAGTGGACCTCTAGCAAACTCCAGCAGACCTGCAGCTGAGGGTCCTGTCTGTTAGAAGGAAAACTAACAAACAGAAAGGACATCCACACCAAAAACCCATCTGTACATCACCATCATCAAAGACCAAATGTAGATAAAACCACAAAGATGGGGAAAAAACAGAGCAGAAAACTGGAAACTCTAAAAAGCAGAGCACTTCTCCTCCTCCAAAGGAACGCAGCTCCTCACCAGCAATGGAACAAAGCTGGATGGAGAATGACTTTGACGAGTTGAGAGAACAAGGCTTCAGACGATCAAACTACTCCGAGCTACAGGAGGTAATTCAAACCAAAGGCAAAGAAGTTAAAAACTTTGAAAAAAATTTAGACGAACATATAACTAGAATAACCAATACAGAGAAGTGCTTAAAGGAGCTGATGGAGCGGAAAGCCAAGGCTCGAAATCTATGTGAAGAATGCAGAAGCCTCAGGAGCCGATGCGATCAACTGGAAGAAAGGGTTATCAGTGATGGAACATGAAATGAATGAAATGAAGCGAGAAGGGAAGTTTAGAGAAAAAAGAATAAAAAGAAATGAACAAAGCCTCCAAGAAATATGGGACTATGTGAAAAGACCAAATCTACGTCTGATTGGTGTACCTGAAAATGACGGGGAGAATGGAACCAAGTTGGAAAACACTCTGCAGGATATTTTCCAGGAGAACTTCTCCAGTCTAGCAAGGCAGGCCAACATTCAGATTCAGGAAATACAGAGAACGCCACAAAGATACTCCTCGAGAAGAGCAACTCCAAGACACATAATTGTCAGATTCACCAAAGTTGAAATGAAGGAAAAAATGTTAAGGGCAGCCAGAGAGAAAGGTCAGGTTACCCACAAGGGAAGCCCATCAGACTAACAGCGGATCTCTTGGTGGAATTGTTTTTTTAAGAATGTATTTATACCTTCTAAGCAGACAAATGTGTTAACAAAAATTGTTCAATATAATTCTTAATTATGTTTAATATCTTATAAGGTTTGTGGCAATATTCCTATCTCCTTCCTGATATTGCTAATTTTTGCTTTCCTTTTTATTCTTTATCAGTCTATCTAAAATTCAGTTTCACTGATCTTAGCAAATATATAATTTTTGTTCAATTAATTTTTCTCTGTTGTTTTTCTATTTAACTGATTTTTGCTTTGATCTGAATTATTTTCTTCATTAGATAAATTTTTGTTTTATTTATTTTTCTTTTTCTGGATTTCTAAGGTGAAAGTTGACATCATTAATTACAGACTTTTCCATTATTGACCATGAAGCTATAAATTGCGTTAAATCACTGTTCTGTGTCCTACCTATTTTCATTATATTGTGTTTCTATTTTATTTCAGTTACATATATATTGCTAATTTTTATTCGTTTTTGCTCTTTATCAGACTATTCAAAATTCTCTTTCACTGATCTTAGCAAGTACTGATCTTAGCAAGTAAACATTATATACAGACACACACACACACACACACACACACACATATATGTATTTCTTTAAATTTCCCTTTGGATTTCTTCTTCGACACATTGAGTGTTCTTTATCATCCTCATATTTTTCTCCTCTCTATTCTTGATATAGATTTTTTTTCTTCTCTCTATTCTGGACATAGAATTTCTAATTGAAACACATTAAGTAGGATAAAATGATGTAAATTATCTCAATTTTTAAAAATTTATTGAGTTTTTTTTTATGGACCAAAACATGGTTCGTGAGTGGTTGAAAGGAATGTGAATCCTATATTCATTCAGTGGAATTCTCTATTGATATTAATTAGATTACTTTTCTGTATAGTGTTGCTCTGGCCTTATTTACCCTTGTTGATATTCTTTCTAATTGTTTCAATTACTGAGAAGTAAGAAAATATCCACATATATTTGATAATTTGTCTAGTCTATAAATTGTTAATTTTTGCATTTTTATTTTGAAATTGTTTTTACTCATGCATAATTATTTCTAATTGTTATACCTACCTCCCTAATATAGTCATCTTTTGATTACTATAAAATACCTCTTTTTATCTAAAATAGAACTATATATCTTAGTCTAATGAGTTTATTATTATTACAGCCATTACATTAATTTTTCTTACTGTTTATATGTCACATATTTTTCCAAATTCGTGCATCCATTATATTTGTGTTTTTAAAGTGTATTTTTTATAGAAAGAATATTTTCAGTTCTTGCATTTTTATCTACGCTGACAGTCTCTGGCTTTTATGGAAGTGTTTAGTCCATTCAATTTCAATATAATTATTGATATAGTTGAGTTTAGTCTGCCATTTTGCTATTTGTTTATTCATTCATCCTTTTTGATTTTTCATTCCTCCTCTGACACCTTCATTTATTAAAACAAATCATTTTCCTATCCTGTAAGGTCATGTATTAAATTTTATTTCTATATATAGTGGCTCTTTAAAGGAATGCCATGCATGTCTTTAACTCATAACAATCTATATTAATAGTGACTTAATTTTTATAATATGTAGTAATTTTGCACATATATATTTCTATCCTCCATTCTTGTGTTTATGTTTATCACAGAGTATATCTATATAAGTTATAAACCATGAAATTTAGTGTTACAATTTTACCTTTAACGATCACATATATTTTTATTTTACATTTAACCATATAATTACCATTTCTGGTGCGCTTGTTTTCTTCCTGTGCATCTGAGTTATGATGTAGTGTTATTTTAATTCAGTATAAAGAAGTTCCTTTGGCATTTCCTGTAATAAAGTTCAACTACAAACACATTTTCTTATTTTTTTAAATATGGAAATATATTATCTTCTTATGTGAAGAATATTTTCACTGGGTATAGAATTCTCGATTGAAAGATGACCTCTTCACACCTCTCAGCAATTCAAATACATACATTTTAATACTTCTGACTTTTGTTGTTTTAGACAATAAATTAGCCACTAATCCTATTTTCCACAAACATAAGCATTTACCGTTGTTGCTTCAAGGTTTCCTTTTATTTTCAGTTTTCAGAATTTATATAAAGATATATGTAAATGTGGTTTTCTAAATGATTAACCTATTAATGTTTATTGAGCTCCTTCAATCAGTAAGTTAATATTTTTCAACTAATTTGTGAAGTTTTTGTCATCATTTCTTCAAATATATTTACGGTCCTTTTTATTCTACTTCTAGGACTCTCATGATGCATTTCTTTGAAACGTTTGCTCTTTTCCAGCAGATGTCTGAGGCTCTGTTGTTGTAATTAGTTTTTCTTTGTGTTATTTGAAATGAAATGATTAAACTCTTTTGAAGTTGATTGATTTTTTTTTGTGTCCGCCCTTTCAAATCTACTACTGAACCATTTTGGTAAACTTTTAATTTATGCAAAATTACTTTTTAGATAAAAAATTGCCGTTTATTTTTTATAGTTTGCATCTTTTTTGTATTGATTTTTTCTTTTTCTTTACTCACTATTAATCCATTTTCCTTTAACGTGTTTACAATTGTTGCTCTGTAGTCTTTATCTGTGAAAACCAAATACCTAGACCCACTTGAACTCAGCTTACTTTACAGTCTTTTCATCTCTAAGCATAAATAAAACTTTGTTTTTTTGGCCTACCAATATTTGTTTGAAAACTAGAGATTTTCAACAATACATTGTAGCAAAATTATTGTTGTTATAAGCAGAAGGAACAGTTTTTATTCCTAGACACTTCTCAAGGTATTGCTTTCTTTGATTATTTTCCAATATCCTAAAGTAATTGTTTTTGATCATTTTCTAGTTGTATATTTGTTTCTACAGAGGGTAATTAGCCAAACTCTTTATGGTATGATTACTGGAAAAAAATCACCTTTATTTTGAGGCTGAGAATATTATATTAATAATTTTCTGATTCAAGTTTTGTGTTAGATCCTAGAGACCTGCAACTAAGTTGTGATGTGCAGTGATCTCCATATGTAATGAATAGCAAAATCATATTTCTAGGTCTGTTGTTCTTAATCATGCATGTATATATTAGCTGGAAAATATTTTTTAATGTCTGTGATATTTGGGTCTTACACCAGGAAATTATTATTTTACTTTTTGGTATGCTTCCCAGGTGATTACAATGTGCTGTAATAATTGGTAATAAAAACAATTCATGCATCTAATATTGATGATAATTACTTTTGAAACTATTTACCAAAGCAATGGTTTTAGACCTGGCACTTTTGACACTTATTTTTTTTACAACATAATGCTTCATTAAACAGTATAAATGCTTTTCTTAAATTCTGAATATGAATTTAACTTATGTTTGTCAAAGGATATGTAGAACACTCAAAAATATAAAAATGTAAGTTTCTATAAGGCCATTATCTCCTAATTATTATCACGGCTCTGATTTTTTATTTTGTACATGCATTATTCTCCATATATATATATATGTAGAGAGAGAGAGAATCATAGCCTATCTATATAGATAAATAGGCTCTGATTATAGAGTAGTACATATAGTAATTGATAAATCAGAAAATGCAATGGATCTGAGATTTCACCATGCTTACCTAGCACAGTATATCTATAAACAGCAACACCTCTGTATCAGAAAACAGACCTTTTATTATTCAAAACAGCAGCTAGACTAGCATCTTATGTTGCTTCCCCATATCTCAGTTCTTCACAGAATTATGTGATGAGGTCAGATTTTCATCTGCACAAGAATCACAAAATTATAAGACTTGGAGTTTATCTAGGGTGAATGACGTATTTGCTTCTCCTTTCATCTGAGAAAAGAAAGCTTCTACAAGCTTAAAATTTCACTAAATGGTTTTGAGGTAGGAGATCATCAGCCGGACTTGTTTTCCAAGCACCAGTCATGACCCCTTTTGCCCACCCACTGCTTGGAGCAGGATCTGGTAAATATACGGTCCATTGAAGAAGCTGGGTGAAACCAGTAGATGGCAAGGAAAGAATTCTCTAGTTGCCTTCACTGCTCATTAACATAAAGACACTCCTACTGCCACCATTACAGTTTGGAAATGTCATGGCAGTACTCCATGTGAATGACCCAAAAGTTACTTTATGTGTTTTTGAAAACTCACCAGCACTTTATAGAAAGTAATTATTTGCATGTAATTAAAAATGAGTATAAATATGGCTGCTCAGCAGCCCATATGCTGCTCCTGTGGCCACACGGCCTATGGGTTAGCCCTGCTCCACAAGAAGCAGTACCTCTGCTGTACACTATCACTTCAATAAAGTTGATTTCTTTCACCACCAGTTTTCTCTTAAATTTTTTCCTAGACAAAGCCAAGAACCCTTCCGGGCTATGCCCCATTCTGGGGCTCACCTTCTCTGCATCAGTTTTGAAGGACGTAGGAAAAGCACTTCTCTATTTTTAGTAGCACTTGTCAATACTTTTTGCTCAGAAAGCCTGGACCATGCAGAATTATTGAGAAATCTAGGGAAAATTGTTTCACCAACAGTATTTATTTTTCAAAATTGCTTCAGTGTGGTACAAAACTATTCAAATAAAGACAACTTTTCATTTAAATACCTGCACTTTGAATATATATACCCTTTTATTTAAAAATCTTCATTTTTTTTGGTGTCTTAGATTTTAAAATTTGTTTTAGTTTCAGGAGAAAAGACTAGATGAAACATCTTTGTAAATAAAACTCAGTAAACTTTAACTGTTTAGGTTCAGTGCTAGAAGTAGAAGTACCTGACCAAAGTTAATTAACTCTTCATAGGCTATTGACTTATAGAAAAGTTATAACAAGCTCAGGCTGGGCATGATGGCTCATGGCTATACTCTCAGCACTCTGGGAGGTTGAGGTGGGTGGATTGCTTGAGCCCAGGAGTTCAAGATCACCCTGGGCAACATGGTGAAACCCCATCTCTACAAAAGAAAGAAAAAAAGAAACCCACAAAAATTAGCTAGATGTAGAAGGGAATGTCTGTAGTCTCAGCTACTCAAGAGTCTGAGGTGAGAAAATCATCTGATTCTGAGACATTGAGGCTGTAGTGATCTGTGACTGCACCAGTGCACTCCAGCCAGGGTAACAGAGTGAGACTCTGTCTCAGAAAAAAAAATAAGGAAATACTCAGATATGCACATATTATTTTTATTGCTAGATTAATTCTATGTGCTGACCTCAAAACTTAGACTTTTTTGCAATAGCTCATTATATTAGTTTAACTAATCAAATCACTGTACATGTATAACACCATATATTTAAGACAGAAAAAAACACCACATTGGTTTAACATTTCTCACAGAATATTACGGTAGACAAACATATAAGTATTCTATGGGTATTGAGATTTTTCTCCATTACCAAACATACAATCAAGTGGGAAAAACAGACAAGTAAAAGACATGTATCATATCTAAACATTTAATAAGGGAGAGAAGTAAAGAGAGTGAATACCAAGGCCATGGAATAGAGGCATAAATAAGAGGAATTTTTTCTTGGAGGGCATACTGGGAAGCCTATACCTAAAAAAAATTGGTAAACCTTTGAAGGGGATGGTGATATAAAAGGAGCAGCAAAGATCCTTAGACAAGAAAACATAGCATGCTAAGGAGTATAATTCCATCTAGATAGAGCACAAAAATTTTAGCTTGTATATGGAGAATTATGACACCATAAGCATCATATTATGAAGCAAAGGAGTAACATGAATAGCTTAGTTCCTTAGAAAGAGTACAGAGCTAAAATATGCAGAGTCAAATTTGGTTTCTGATGGGAGTAGTCTTAGAGACTGCAAGCAGTGATAAAATTATGACATAAATACAGGTGACAGATTATTATCTGCGTAATAGTTATCTTACTGTATTTTATCTCTAGTGACAGGGTCTCACTCTGTCACTGATGCTGGAGTACAGTTGCAAAAGATCATCACTCACTGTAGCCTTGACCTCTTGGGCACAAGCAGTGCTCTACAGGAGCCACTGCCCCTAGTTATGGTTCCTGTGCAAGTAATGACTTATTGCTTTATTGCTTTTCATAGATATATTCATTAAATAATTAGTTCCTAACCTATTCCAATAACTCACTTCTCATTTTCTTACTCATATCTGCCTATTACACCTAAGACTTTCATTGAAAGTCCAATGCTTACCATTCATTGATAGTCTTATTTGACCATTCAGTGGTATTTTCAAAAGCAACCACAATGTGTTTCTTAAATTTATTCCCTAATTTTCATTACCCTACAGTGGATGTTTCCTGTTTCTTCCCTTAATTGACCTATAAATATTAGTATCCTTCATGTCTTTATCCTAAGACTTCATTTTATCTACCCCCTAGTCTATCCAGAGGTGGATTAAAAGAGAAATGAATGAAATCTAAACTTCAGGGACCTTCATTTAACTCGTTTAAAAGCACTGGGAGGAGCCATTGCAATATGTGACCATGTCTCTTGACTTTAGTAAAATGTATTGAAGGTATTTATTATAAAATAATAAGAACCACATACATTTTCCTTTACAACTATACCTTATTCACTTTCCACTTTGCATCTGAAGAAAATGGAATACCTGTGGGTATTTTAGGGACCCAACTAGGGGAAGATACATTAGACATACATTAAATTTGAGTTTAAGGGGATTTTTATGTAGTTCTCAGTCACTTCTGTATATAATTCAGTTAGTGTTTGTTGAGCAGACATAGGAGTGGCTTCCAGAAATATTTCTACCACTTTCTATGCTGATTTACTAATTCTGTGACACAAAAAGGTAGGGACAAGTGTTATATTCCAATGTGAACTTGATTTTCTCAAATTCAGCCCAATCAAAATATTTACAAAGCATTACCAATGAGTTATAAAACAAAAAAGAAACACTTCACATTTATCAATAAATCAAACATCAATCATTTATGTGGGAAAAGACTCACATATGCTATTTTTTTCTTTTGAATATAATACCAAAAAGAAATCATTCTTAATTGAGGTGATCAAAGAATAAGACCAAAAAATGTATGATAATAGGATTATGGAGGTTTGGTATTAGGCTATATAAATGAATAAATACATTGTTCCTCAGGATTTTGCAAGGTGGATAGTTGTCATATTTTATTAACTTTTTAAACTTTATTGAGGTATAACAGATATACCCAAATTGCCCATATTTAACGTATACATTTTGGTGAGCTTGGTCATATGCATACACCCATTATTCTCTCATCACTATCAAGGTAAAAAATATATCCATCACCTTCAAATATTTTCTTATGTTCTTTTGTGTTTTGCTTGTTTTTTGTACCAAGAATACTTAACATGAGATAGCTCCACAACATACGCTAAAGTACACAATACTATATTGTTAACTATAGATCTAGAGTTAAGATAGATCTATAGTCTGAAATGTCTCTTCTGATTTGTTGCCTAATTTTTAATAAAACTATTTGGTTTTTGTTGTTGTTTGAGGCTTTTAGAATTCTAGTAATACTTTATAGACATTAAGTTTCAATTTTATGTAATTTTTATGTGTCACAAAATAATCTTTTTAGATACATAATATTTTTACATACTCATGGCACATATAATATTTTGATACATGTATAGAAGGAGTAATGATCAAGTCAGGATATTAGGATAAAATCATCTCAAGTATTTATTATTTCTTTGTGTTGGAAACACTTCAAATTCTCTCTCCTAGATATTTTGAAATATACAACATATTGTTGTTAACTATAGTCATCCCAATGTACTATTGAAAAATAGAACTTATTTCTTCTATGTAACTGTATATTTTTACCCATTTGCCTATCTTTTTTCTTTCCTTCTGCCCAATACACACCCTTCCTGGCCTCTGATAACTATCTTTTTACTCTCCAACTACATGAGATCCAATTGTTAGTTCCTACATGTTAGTGAGAATATGTGACATTTGTCTCTTTGGGCCAGGTTTATTTCCCTTAACATAATGTCCTTCAGTTTCATCTGTATCACTGCAAATGACAACATTTTGTTCTTGTTTGTAGCTGAATACTATTCCATTGTGTATATATACCACATTTTTCTTGTCCACTTATCCACTGATGGGCAGTTAGACTGATTCCATATATTTGCTATTGTGAATAGTGCTACAATAAACGTGGGACTGTAGATCCCATGTTTTGTTATACTGATCTACTTTCCTTGGATAAATACTAAGTAGTGGAATTGCTGGATTATGTGATAGTTCCATTTTTAGGTTTTAGAGAAAATTGTATGCTGATTTCCTCTCTTGCAACGTTACTGAATTTGTTTATTAGTTGTAACTGTTTTTTTTGATGGAGCTTATAGGAGTTTTTAGATATAAGATCATGTCATCTGCAAAAGAGACAATTTAACTCCCTCATTTCTAATTTAGATGTCCTTTATCCCTGGCATGCAAGAATGATTCAACATATGCAAATCAATAAATGTGATATATCACATTAATCACATAAGTAGAATGGTCATTTCAGCAGATATAGGAAAAGCATTTAACATGATTTAACAACCTTTCATAATAAAGATGCTCAACAAATTAGGTATAAAACGAATGTACCACAACATAATAAAGGTCTTTCCCATACTTAAAAATATCATTGCAATTTCTAGTTCCATGTAAATATTTACTATTATACTTTATTTTGTTTGTTCATTTTGTTTTAAATTCTCAACACAAATCAGATAAGCTTCAGGCTTGAGAGGTAGAGGCAGTCATAAAAGACTCCTTCTCCATGACCTCCACCACTCTCATGACTTTAGAAACCATCTGCAAAATAATGCCACTCAAATATATTCGTGATTGCGAATCTATTTTCCTGAATGATAGACCACTATATTCAATCTTCTTTCTGACATTCTGAGTTAAATTTATATTACTTATCAGATATGTAATACATCCTTTGCTAACATTTCTCATCTTTTTAAATAGAAGAGATATTCATTCTCTTCACCAGTTTAAACAACCTTAACAATGACTAACTTCAAACATTGATGTTAGTTGAAATAATATCATTTTTACGAAGGCACATTTTTAATTCCTTACTACAAATCCTTGTTAGTTGAATCCTAAGTTCCTATTAATTTTCAACATAGAAGAGAAGAATGTTCATAGAGATTAACCACTATCTTTTCACACATACATAATGCATTCTTACCAACTTTTATTGACAGGCTAATATGATAACACACAGTGCAAGGTGCCAAGTTAAATTACTAAGTGGCTGTAATATATTTTAATATTTCTCTATAATAATTTTAGTATAAGTGAGATTGACAGAAAAAATACATTTACTTGGAAGAATATGTCTCTGTTGTAGGATTGTTTGGAGTTTTATCTGTGAAAAAATCCTCTCTAGAAAGCAGCTGTCCTAAAAAATGTTCTATTGCAATAAAGTTAGTCATTTTCAATGTCTCTTTTTCTGCAAGATAACCTCAGGAATTGAGATAATGTGAGTAAGTTAAACTTTAATCAGTTGAGGAAACATCATTCTAAAGATGTTTAAATTTTCTCCCTTTCCTAAACTTATATAGTCTTATCTCACACTACTAAATATGTTTTTGTCCAAAGTTTATAAAAAGTCCAAAATTAAGAGAGGATGGTTAAAAAAGATACAGCCAGAAGACTCTCTTGATATTTTAAACTTATCTTCTGAAGTAAGGAACATATATTAGTTTTCTACTGTGGCTGTAAGAAAGTAGCAAAATCTGGGTGGTTTCCAACAATGAAAAATTGATAACTATACATTTAAACAGGTTTAAAGTGGTAAATTTTATGTTAAGCATATTTAACCACAAAAAAATTATTAGCACCAAATAGAATAAGATGAACTCTATGTACTCCCTTCCCCACACCAAAATAACCTTGTAGCTTTCTCAAAAAAGCTTTTTTAAGGAAAAATATATAGAGATATTTGTTCGAGGGAGATAAAGCTACAGACACGGTGCTAAAATAATTTTTAAATATTAGCAACAAATGAACAAAAAGTCATCTTTGTTTAAAATAGTAAAATGATAGTATGAAAATTCTTTTACTCAGGAATGACTGATGATATATAATCATATTAAAATTAGAATTCATATATTATTTTAAATTCATCTATTCAACATCTGTTGTCTATAAAATTTTTACATTTTATTCACATACAAAATTTGGTCAAGTTTCTGTCAGATATTTTTCAATAAAATTATAATTGAGATTTTAATTACAACACAATTAATACTTATGATGAAATAAACGTACTTATAGAAATGCAGATCACACGGCTTAAAAAGTAAAAAAAAAAAAAAAAGGCTGTGTTGGCAGTTTTGCTGTATTTCTATTTTTTATTTTATTTTATTTTATAAGTTCTGGGGTACATGTTCAGGATGCACAAGTTTGTTACATAAACATGTGACATGGTGATTTGCTGCACATATTAACCCATCACCTAGGTATTAAGCCCAGCATGCATTAGCTGTTCTTTGTAATGCTCTCCCGCCCCTGCCTTCCCCTGACCGGCCCCAGTGTGCATTGTTCCCCTCCCTGTGTCCATGTGTTCTCATTGTTCAGCTCCCACTTATAAGTGAGAACATGCAGTGTTTGGTTTTCTGTTCCTGCATTAATTTACTGAGGATAATAGCTTCCAGCTTCATCCATGTCCCTGCAAAGAACATGATCTCATTCTTTGTTATGGCTGCATAGTATTCCATGGTGTACTTGCATCACATTTTCTTTATCCAGTTTATCACTGATGGTCATGTAGGTTGATTCCATGTCTTTGCTGTTGTGAATAGTGCTACAATGAACATACATGTTCATGTATCTTTATAATGGAATAATTTATGTTCCTTTGAGTATATGCACAGTAATGGGATTGCTGGGTCAAATGGTATTTCCAGTTCTAAATCTTTGAGGAATTACCACACTGTCTTCCACAATGGTTGAAATAATTTACATTCCCACAAACAGTGTAAAAGTGTTCCTATTTCTCTGCAATCTCTCCAGCATCTGTTGTTTTTTGACTTTTTAATAATCGCCATTCTGACTGGTGTGAGATGGTATCTCATTGCGGTTTTGATTTGCATTTCTCTAATGATCAGTGATGTTGAGCTTTTCTTTATATGTTTGTTGGCTGCATGAAGGTCTTCTTTTGAGAAGTATCTGTTTATGTCCTTTGCCCACTTTTTAATGGGGTTTTTTTTCTTGTAAATTTACTTAAGTTCCTTGTAGATTCTAGATATTAGACCTTTGTCAGCTGGATAGATTGTAAATATTTTTTTCCAATTCTGTAGGCTGCCTGTTCTCTCTGATAGGTTTCTTTTTTCTTTTTTTTTTTTTTTTTTTGTTGCTGTTTAGAAGCTCTTTAGTTTAATTCAATCCCATTTGTCAATTTTTGCTTTTGTTGTCATTGCTTTTGGCGATTTTGTCATAAAATCTTTGCTCAGGCCTATGTCTTAAATGGTATAGCCTGGATTTTCTTCTAAGGTTTTTATAGTTTTGGGTTTTACATTTGCAATCACAAATGATAAGGGGATACTACCACTGACTCCACAGAAATACAAATAACCATCAGAGAATACTATAAACACCTCTGTGCAAATAAACTGGAAAATCTAGAAGGAATGGATAAATTCCTGGACACATACCCCCTCCAAAAACTGAACCAGGAAGCAGTTGAATCTATGAATAGACCAATAACAAGTTTTGAAATTGAAGCAGTAATAAATAGCTTATTGTGATGGTTAATACTAAGTGTCAACTTTATTGGATTGAAAGATGCAAAGTATTGATCCTGGGTGTGTCTGTGAGGGTGTTGCCAAAGGAGATTAAAATTTGAGTCAGTGGACTGAGAAAGGCAGACCCATCTTTAATCTGGGTAGGCACTATCTAATCAGCTGCCAGCGCAGCAAAGATAAAGGCAGGCAGAAGAATGTGAAAAGACTAGACTGTCTTAACCTCCCAGCCTACATCTTTCTCTTGTGCTGGATGCTTCCTGCCCTTGAACATCAGACTTCAAATTCTTCAGCTTTAGGACTCAGACTGGCTTCCATGTTTCTCAGCTTGCAGCTGGCCTATTCTGTGACCTTGTGATTGTGTGAGTTTAATACTCCTTAATAAACTCCTCTTTATATATATTCTATCTATCTTATTAGTTCTCTTCCTAAAGAGAATCCAGACAAATATACCTACCCACCAAAAAAAACCCAGGACCAGATGGATTTACAGCTGAATTCTACCAGAAGTACAAAGAGGATCTGGTACCATTTCTTCTGAAACTATTCCAAACATTTGAAAAGGAGGGATTCATCCCTAACTCATTTCATGAGGCCTGCATCATTCTGGTACCAAAATCTGGCAGAGATACAACAAAAAAAAGAGGAAACTTCAGGCCAATATCCATGATGAACATCAATGCAAAAATCATCAATAAAATACTTGCAAACGAAATCCAACAACACATCAAAAACTTCTCCACCACGGTCAAGTTGGCTTCATCTCCAGAGGCAAGGCTGGTTCAACATATGCAGATAAATAAACGTTATTCAAATTAATCACATAAACAGAACTAAAGAAAAAAAACACATGATTATCTCTAGATGCAGAAAAGACCTTCTATAAAATTCAACATCCCTTCATGTAACAAATTCTCAATAAACTAGGCATTGAAGGAATATACCTCAAAATAATAAGAGTCTTTTATGACAAACCCACAGCCAATATCACACTGAATGGGCAAAAGCTGAAAGCATTCCCCTTGTATCTCTATTTTCATTTGCTACTACCAGTATATTCCAAAACTGAACCTTCTAAGTGAAGATTACTCATTCAATTAAAAATCAATAAAGTTTATAGAACACATTGACAGAGATTTCGGATAAGACTTGTGGCTTACACCTCTAAAATATGCCATCTATTTTAAACTTAATTAAAATCAAAGAAGAGAAATTTGGGGCTTTCCCCATAACTTCAGCATGCTGAATTTTCCTTCATGACAATAAAGACAGTACTGTTCATAGAGCATAAATTAATAAAGACTTAAATGTGGAAGTAAATTCTAATTTAAAATATGTTGGAACTGCCACATTGATATTTTAAGAGAAGACAAAGTGATAGGTTTCTTAAAAGAAAACTTGCTTCACTGTCACATGCATTCTAATATAGCAAGATTTTTAAATGTCATATGCCTTCCTTTTTTAAACAGATCTCTATGCCTTTCTCTCTCACCCCAATTCTTCCTTTTTCTATGTGTATATGTATGTGTATGCTACTTTTAGGAAATTCTATGGAATAAGATAAAGATAATTTCTCAAGAAAAAAACAATACAAATATTGTCACAAAAATCCATGTACAAATAGCACCATACACTTTATAAATGCCTGCACCAATCCCCAGAATGCTGAGTTAAGGGGAAAGAATCAAATTGCAAACAATTAAGGTATCAAATTATATCTCAACTTGATTATCTTAATACTTATTAAATACTGTTGTGGACAGAAAAAAAGAATTCAAAATACAACTATGACACATAATAATAAAATAGATGTCTGCCTCAAGACATTTAGAGGAATATATAACATGGATAGATTTATTTTCCTTAATTTGTTGGTAAATTTATGTAGTCAAGTTCATGCCTTGTGGTTTATCAGTGATTTGGTTTTAATAATTTTCACATCTGAATTATAAAAGGTAATTAAAAAAATTTTTTGGTGAAAGTGAACTGAATTAACCAATTTAGTTAGAACCAAGCCAAACTTCATCCTACACTTCCTTGAATATTATAAGCCACACAGAAATCTGTCACAGAACTTACATTCTTGATTCTTCTATGTGAACTAGTTCAGTAATTAATGTTTTTTAAAGGAAGATAAAAATACATATACATTCAGTGGAGTGTTCTCATCCATGAAGAGACTAGACCAGTGTTGGTCTAGAAAAGTTAACATTGCAAGCTATTTACTTAATTTAAAATATCTACTTAATGGAGTTCATAATTATCTTTAGCAGTCAGTTTTTTGTTTTTCCAAACAAACAACTTTGGTTTGTACACTTGTGCATGATAAAACAGTGTAATGAAAGAAAAGCAACGTAAAATTATTTTAAAAACACTTCCAAATTTCAGGTTTATGCCTCACATATTATGTATGTAGGCCAAGAATGTTTATTTAATAATTTCATTTGATTCTCTGCATATAAAAATATTTTTCCCAAGCACTATAATTACTTGAGTAAAAACAAGAAAAAATGATTATTTTTATCTTAAACGCCATCAGAAGACTTGCTGTTTAATCTCTTGGCTGTCTTTCTTCTCTCTTTGACTTGTCCTTTTTTTGCTATTCAAGCATTAGTGGGAAGGTTACTTTACGTTGGCCAATGGAAGTAAATTATTTGGAATTTTTATTCAAAACAAAAAGCCACTAAGGATGATCATAATCTGTACCTAGTATTAATAATATGCCCATGGACACATTACTGTGGGCAGGGTTTAGGGTACTTAAATGACTCAGTTTTGATGGTGAAGCAGTATCTCTGCTTAACGGAGTTGGTTTTAGTTACTGCTCCCAAATCATGAGTATTAGAAAAGTGACAGCATCATAAAATGTCAATGGGTAATGAAATTGTCTACCTCAGTACTGAAAACAATGATTTCACAATAAACTCTGATGTTAAAATCTTTAAATATGCTCAATCATATTTTCAGAGTGTTTAATATTTATGTTTTGTGATGATATTGTAATCAAATAAACTGGGTTTTGACACATATAAAATTTTATATTATTTCTATTAATCACATGCATATGATGTATACATTTGCATTGATATTCTGTTCCATTGGTCTCTATGTCTGTCTTTAAGCCAATACCACACTGTTTTTATCATTGTAACACTGTAATAAGCTTCAAAATCAGGAAATGTGAGTCCTACATGTTTGCCTTATTTTTTAAGATTGTTTTGGGTACTAGTGGTTCCTTGATATTTTAAATAAATTTTAAGATAAAGTTTTCTTTTTCCAGAAAAAATGTCATTGGAGTTTTGATAAGGATTACATTCAACCTGTAGAACACTTTGGGTAGTATTATCTTAATAATATTAAGTCTTCTACTCCATGATCATGGGATTTATTGTAATTTATTTATGTTTTCTTTAACGTCTTTCATCAGTGTTTTTAGTTTTTACTGTACAATTCTTTCACCTCCTTGATTAAATTAAATCTGAAATATGTTATTCTTTTTCATGTTATTATAAATGAAATAGTTTTCTTAAATTTCTTTTTGGATTTTTATTATTAGCATGTATAATTGCAAATAATTTTGGTGATGACTTGCCCCGCTACTTTGCTAAGTTTTTTATGAGCTCTAACAATTTTTGTAAAATACCTAGTATTTTCAATGTATAAAATTATGTCATCTGTGAACATTGATAATTTTACTACTTTATTTCCAAATGGGATGACTTTCTTCTTCTTGCCAAAGTGCTCTGGCTAGAACTTCTAGTACTATATTTGATAGAAATGGTGAAATAGGGTATCCTTGCCTTATTTCTGATGTTAGAGAAAAAGTTTTTGGTTTTTCATTACTGATCATAATGCTCACTGTGGGATTTTTATACATGATTATTATTATATTGAAGTAATTTCCTCCTATTTCTAGTTTGTTGAATGTTTTCATCATGAAAGACTGCTTAATTTTGCCAAATAATTATGTTCTTCATCAATTGAGATGATCAAGGTTTTACTGTTCCTTCAACCTGTTAATTTGGTGCATTACACTCATTGATTTTTACATGTGGGAACATTCTAGAATAATTTTCATATGGTTACTGTTATGCTTTGAATTTGTGTTCCCACCCAAATCTCATCTCAAACTGTAATCCCTGGGCATTGAGGGAGAGACCTGGTTGCAGGTGATTGAATCATGGGGCCAGTTTCCCCCATGCTGTTCTCATGGTAGTGAGTGAGTTCTCACAAGATCTAATGATTTCAGAAGGGCCTATTCTCCCTTTGCTTCCTCTTTCTCCTGTCACCATGTAAGACATGCCTACTTCTCTGATTATAGGTTTCCTGGAGCCTCCCTAGTCATGCAGAACTGTGAGTTAATTAAACCTCTTTCCTTTATAAACTACCCAGTTTTAGGCAATTCTTTATAGCAATATAAAAATAGATTAAGACAGTAAATTGGTACCATTAGAGTAGGGTACTACTGTAAAGATAACCTGAAAATGTGGAAGCAACTTTAGAACTGGGTAACAGGCAGAAGTTGGAACACTGTGGAGGGCTCAGAAGAAAATAGGAAGATGTGGGAAAGTTTGGAACTTCCTAGAGACTTGTTGAATTGTTTTGACCAAAATGCTGATAGTGACATGGACAATGAAGTCCAGATGGAGGTGGTTTGAGATGGAGATGAAGAACTTATTGGGAACTGGAGCAAAAGTCATTCTTCCTACGCTTTAGTAAAAAGACTGGCAACATTTTACCTCTGACCTAAAGATCTGTGGAACTTTGAATTTGAGAGAGACAATTTAGGGTTTCTGGCAAAAGAAATTTCTAAGCAGCAAAACATTCAAAATGTAACCTGGGTGCTCTTAAAAGTGTTCAGTTATATGCATTGAGAAATAGATAGTTTTAAGTAGAAATTTATGTTTAAAAGGGAAGCAGAGCATAAAGGTTTGAAAAATTTGCAGCCTAACCATGTGGTTGAAAAGGAGAACCCATTTTTCTGAGGAGGAATTCAAGCAGGCTGCAGAAATTTGCATAAGTAAGAAGAAGCTGAATGTTAATCACCAAGACAATGGAGAAAATATATCCAGAGCATATCAGAGACTTTTATGGCAGCCCCTCCCATCACAGGCCTGGAGGCCTAGGAGGAAAAAGTGGTTTCTTGGGCCAGACACAGGGCCCCACTGCTCTGCGCAGCCTTGGGCTTGGTACCCTGCATAACAGCTGCTTGTGTTCCAGGTGTGGGTAAAAGGGGCAAAGGTGCAGCTTGGCCATTGCTTCAGAGGGTGCAAGCCCTAAGCTTTGGTAGCTTCCATGTGGTATTCTGCCTGTGGGTGTGCAGAAAACAAGAGCTGAGCTTTGGGAACCTCAGCCTAGATTTCAGTAAATATGGAAACATCTGAATGTCTAGGCAGAAGTCTGCTGCAGAGGCAGAACCCTCCTGGAGGACCTCTACTAGGACAATGCAGGGGAGAAATAGGGGTTGGATCTCTCATGCATAGTCCCCACTGGGGCACTGCCTAGTGAAGCTGTGAGAAAAGGGCCACCATCCTCCAAACCCCAGAATGGTAGATCCACTGACAGCTTGTACCATGTGCCTGGAAAAGCTGCAGACATTCAACACCAGGCCATGAAAGCAGCTGTAGGGGCTGTACCCTGCAAAGCCACAGGGTGGAGCTGCTCAAGACTGTGAGAACCCACCCCTTGCATCAGCATGTCCTGGATATGAGACATGGAGTCAATGGAGATCATTTAGGGGCTATAAGATTTTTGTTTGTTTGTTTTTTGAGACAGAGTCTAACTCTGTCACGGAGGCTGAAGTGCAGTGGCACTGTGTCGGCTCACTGCAACCTCTGTCTCCTGGGTTCAAGCAATTCTCCTGCCTCAGCCTCCTGAGTAGCTGGGATTACAGGCGCCCACCACCACGCCTGGCTAGTTTTTATATTTTTAGTAGAGATGGGGTTTCACCATGTTGGTCAGGCTGGTCTTGAACTCCTGACCTCAGGTGATCCACCCACCTCAGCCTCCCAAAGTGCTGGGATTGCAGGCGTGAACCACCACATCCAGCTGGGGCTTTAAGATTTAACAACAGCCTCACTGGGCTTCAAACATGCATGGGGTCTGTGGCCTCTTTGTTTTTACCAGTTTCTCTCATTGGAGTAAAAGCATTTACCCATTGTCTGTACCCCTTGCGTATCTTGGATGTAACTAACTTGTTTTTGATTTTACAGGCTCATAGGCAGACGAAAGTTTGTCTCAGATGAGACTTTGAACTTGAACTTTTGAGATAATGCTGGAATGAGTTAAGATTTTGGGAGACTGTTGGAAAGGCATGATTGTGTTTTGAAATGTGAGGAAGTGAGATTTGAGTGGGACCAGGGGCAGAATGATATGGTTTGACTTTGTGTCCCTGCCCAAATCTCATCTTGAATTGTTATCCCCAGGTGTTGGGGGAAGGATCTGGTTGTAGGTGATTGGATCATGGGAGCAGTTTCCCCAGTGCTCTTCTCATGATAGTGAGTGAGTTCTCATGAAATATGATTATTTTATAAGGGGCTGTTTCCCCTTTGCTTCCTCTCTCTCCTGCCACCATGTAAGAAACACCTGTTTCCCCTTCCACCATGATTGTAAGTTTCCTGAGGCCTCCCAGCCATGGGGAACTGTGAGCCAATTAAAGCTCTTTCTTTTATAAATTACTGAGTCTCAGGCAATTCTTTATAGCAGTGTGAAAATGGACTAAGACAGTCATGATATGTAATTCTTTTAATAAGCTGCTGAATTCAGCTTTAAATATTTTGTTGAGGATTTTTGCATTCATGGTTATTAGGAATATTTGTCTGTAGTTTTCTTGTAATGTAGTTATCTGGCTTTGATATCAGGCTAGCGCTGATATAATGGGGCTGTGGCATCATGACCTAATTACCTCTGAATTCTTCATCTACTAATACCATCACCTTGGGAGTTAGGATTTCAACATATAAATTTTGGGGGAACATAAATATTGAGACCATAGTAGATATATGCATTTCCTTAGGAAACATAGCTTAGGAAAAATATGTCACTTACATCATTAAAAATGTGTGGGAGGAGCAGAGCAAGATGGTTAAATAGAAACCTATACTGTTTATTTTTCCACAGGAACACCATATTTTAACAACTAACTAGACATAAAAAGCAGTGCTACAGGAACCAAAAATTAGGTGAGCCATAAAGCACTTTGACAGGGAAACCAAATTTTAAGAGCAAACTATGCACTAAAAGCATCATCAGAAAATGCAAAAATCAGGTGAGCACTCGTAGTATCTTGTTTTAACTTTATATTGCCAAAAGATCCAGTGAAAGTGACTAAGAGAGACAGTCATGCATTGCTGACACCATCAGCCTCCCAGCTCCCAACACTAACCCTTGGTATGGAGAATTTGTGTGCTTAGGACAAGGAAAGCTCAATTACTGGGGGACTTCACATTGAACTCAGTGCTTCCTTGTCACAGCAGACTTCAAACAGTACCCAGATAATGCTTGCCCTTTGAGGGAGCTTTTGGATCAGTCCTAGCCAGAAGGGAGTCACCCACCCCAGTGGCCAAAGTGTGAGTTATGACAAGCCTACCACCATGGGCTAAAGTGCTCTGCAACCCTAAGTGAACTTGAGGAACAGTCCAGGCCACAAGTACTGCAATTCCTTGGCAAGTCCTTGTCCTGAGCTGGGCTCAGAGCCAGTGAACTTGGAGGGCACATGACCTACCGAGACACCAGCTATGGCAGCTAAGGAAGGACTTGTGCCACTTTCCACTCATCCCCAGCAGTGACCATGGGGCAGAGAGAAATCTATGTGATTGGAAGAGGGAGAGTGCAGCAATTGTGAGACTTTACATTGAACTCAGTGCTGGCCTGTTACAATGGAGAACAAAGCTGTGCTAGGCTAAGTAGTGCCTGAAAATGGAAGGAGCTCCTAGACTAGACCCAGGTGGAGGGGAATTGCCCATTCCAGCACTCAGAACTTGAATTCCTTGGCAGGCCTTGCCAACATGAGCCAATGTGATCTAGGATCCTAGGTAAGCTTGAAAGGCAGTCTAAGATATAAGGACTGAAATGCCTAAGAAACTCCTAATGGTGGGCTTGGCATTGAGACAATGGATTAGGCTGGCACATGACCTAGAGAGAGACAAGAAAGGGCAGCTAGGGGAGTGCTTGTACCACACCCCTTTGCCAAATTCAGGCTGCACAGCTGACAGCAACAAAAGTGACTGCTTCTTTCTGCTGGAGGAGAAGAAACTAAAGACTAAAGAGGACTTCATCTTACATCTTGGATACCAGCACAGCCACAGTAGTATAGGACACTAGGCAGAGTTGTTAAGTCTGCATTACAGGCCGTAGCTCATGGATGACATTTCTAGATGCGCCTTGGGCCAAAATACAACCCACTGTCTTGAAGGGAAGAAACCATTCCAGGCAGGATTCATCCCTTGCTGACTAAAAGCCCTTGGTCCCTAAATAACCAACAATGATACCCAGGTAATAAGATGTGGGCCTTGGGCTTTGAGATGTGCTGGCTTCAGGGTGACCCAGCATACTCCTAGCTGTGGTGGCTAAGGTGAGACTCCTGTTTGAGAAAAGCAGGGAAAAAAATAAACAGGATTTTGTTTTGCGCTTTAGGTACCAACTCAGTCAGTGAGATAGAGCACCAAGCAGGTTCTTGGGGTTCCTGAATTCAGGTCTAGGCTCTTGATCGGCATTTCTGAGCATACCCTGAACCAGAGAGTATCCCACTGCCCTGAAAGGTGAATCTCAGGCCTGGAAGCATTCACTAGAGGCTGACTGAAGAGCCCTTGAGATTTAAGTTAACATCAGTGGTGGCCTGATAGAGCGCTTTGTGGGCTGGTCATGCTTGTGGCTACAGAGAGAGACTCCTCTGCCTATGAAAAGGGGAGAGAAGAGGAAGAAGGACTTTCTATTGTGTTTTGAGTGCCAGCGTAGCAACAGTAGAACAGAACATCAGATGAATTTCTAAGGTTTTTTACTCTAATTCCTGGCTCCAAGACAGCATCTCTGGCCCTAGCCAGATTTCCCCAGGGAATTGCCACATTGAAGACAGGGACAGAATCCTGGCTGGCTTTGCCACCGGCTGATTGTAGAGCCCTAGGGACTTGAGTGAACATATATGTTAACCAGGTAGTGGTTACAGTGGGCCTTCAGCAAGACTCAGTGCTCTGCTCCCTTCAGGTCTGACTTAGCACTGTCACAGTGTTGATGGCCACAGAGAAGCTTGTGTTTCCTCACCCCTAGTTCCAGGTTGTGTAGCTCACACAGAGAAACTTTTTTTCATTTGAGAAAGAGTAAGTTAAAAGAAAATAGTCTCTGCCTGGTAATTTGGAGAATTTTCCCAGACATTTTCCAACACCTCCAAGGTGGAATCTCTACAAGTCTACAAGTACTACAGCATTATTGGGTCTGGGGCCCAAGTTCCTTTGAACACCTGGAAAACCTACTCAAGAAAGACAGGCACAAATAAGCCCAGACTGTGAAAAGTGCAATAAATGCCCAACTCTTCAATGCCCATACACCAAAGAACATCTACAAGCATCAACAAATTCGGGAAAACATGACTTCACCAAATAAACTGAATGAGGCATGAGGGACCAATTCTGGAGAAATGGACAAGTGACCTTTCATATGGAAAATTCAAAATAGCTGTGTTGAAGAAACTAAAAAATGTTCAAGATAATACAGAGAATGAATTCATAATTCTCTTAGATAAGCTTAACAAAAAGACTACAATTATTAAAGAGAGTCAAGCAGATACTCCAGAGTTGAAAAGTGCAATTAATATGCTGAAGAATGCATCATGGTCTCTTAATAGCAGACTTGATCGAGTGGAAGAAAGAATTAGTGAGCTTGAAGACAGGCTATTTGAAAATACACAGTCAGAGGAGACAAAAGGAAGCAGAATTAAAAAGAATGAAGCATGCCCACAAGATCTAGAAAATAGCTTCAAAAGGGTAAATCAAGCATGAAGGAAAAATAGAAACCTTCCCAAACAAAGAAAAGCTGAGGGATTTCATCAACACTAGATCTGTTCTACAAAAAATGCTAAAGGGAGTTCTTCAATATAAATGAGAAGAACGTTAGTGAGTAATAATAGATCATCTGAAGATATAAAACTCACTGGTAATAGCACACAAAAAAAACACAGAATATTCTAACCTGCAAATGTGATGTGTAAACTACTCTTATATTGAGTAGAAAGACAAAATGATGAACCAATAAAAAATATTAACTAAAATAACTCTTTGAGACATAGACAGGATAATACAAGAAAAACAACAGAAAGTTAAGAAAAGGGAATGAAGTTAAAGTATACAGTTTTTATTAGTTTTTTTGCTTGTTGGTTTGTTTATGCAGTGTTGTCATTAATTTAAAATAATGTGTTATAAGAGAGTATTTGCAAACCTCATGATAACATCAAATTGAAAAACATATAATGAATACACAAAAATTAAAAAGCAAAAAATTAAATAATGGAGAAAATCAACTTCACTAAAAGGAAGACAGAAGAGAAAGGAAAGAAGAAAGATAACACCATAAAGCAATCATAAAATAAATAACAATGAGTAAGTTCTTACTTATCAATAATAACATTGAATGTAAATGTACTAATCTCTTTAATCAAAAGACGTAGAGTGACTGAATGGATAAAAAAGCAAGACCCAGTGATCTGTCACCTACAAAAAAAACACTTCACCTATAAAGATGCATATAAATTCAAAATGGAAATATATATCCCATGCCAATGGAAACCAAAAGAGAGCAAGGATAGCTATTCTTATATCAGACAAAATAGATTTCAAGACAAAAACGGTAAAAATAACCAAAAATATCATTATATAATGATAAAGAGGTCAATTCAGCAAGATAATATAACAATTGTAAATATATGTGCACCCAATACTGGAGCACCCACATAAAACAAATATTATTAGAGCTAAAGAGAGAAATAGACCTTGACACAACAATAGCTGAAGTCTTTAACATCCCACTTTCAGTTTTGGACAGATAATCCAGACAGAAAATCAACAAAGAAACATTAGACTTAATCTGTACTGTAGATCAAATAGACTTAATAGACATTTACAGAACATTTTATCTAAGGGCTGCAAAATAAACATTCTTCTCCACAGCACATGACTCATCCTCAAGAAGAGACCATGTGTTAGGTCACAGAATAAGTATTAAAACATTCAAACAATTGGAATAATATCAAGTATGTTCCCTGGCCACAATGGAATAAAACTAAAAGTCAATAACAAGAGGAATTTTGGAAACTATACAAGCACATAGAAATTAAACTATATGCTTCTGAATGACCAGTGGGTCAATAAGAAATTAAGAAAGAAACCAAAAAATATCTTGAAAGAAATGGTGAGAGGAAAAACAACATACCAAAACCTGTGGAAGACAGCAAAAGCAGTACCAAGAGACAAATTTATAGCTGTAAACATCTACATCAAAAAAGAGAAAAAAGAAACTCTACAAATAAATAACCTAACAATGCATTTTAAAGAACTAGAAAAGCAAGAGCAAGCCAACCCAAATTAGTAGAAGAAAAGAAATAATATCAGAGCAGAAGTAAATGAACTGGAAACCAAGAAAATATGAAAGATAATGAAACAAAAAATTTCTTTTTTTGAAAAGATAAACAAAATTGACAATCCTTTAGCCAGACTAATGAAGAAAAAAAGAGAGAAGACCCAAATAAATAAAACCAGAAATGAAAAAGGAGACACTACCCCTGATACCACAAAAATTCAAAGGTTTATTAGTGGCTACTGTGAGCAACTGTATGCCAACAAATTAGAAAATTTAGTGAAAATGGATAAATTCTCAGACACATATGACCTACCAAGTCTGAGCCATGAAAAAAAATCCAAAACCTTCAGACCAATAACAAGCAACAAGAGCAAAGCCAAAATAAAATGCCTGGGATGTGATGACTTCACTGCTGAACTCTACCAAATATTTAAATAAAATCTGATACTAGTCCTCCTCAAAGTATTCCAAAAAATAGAGGAAGACAGAATACTTCCAAGCTCGCTCTATAAGTCCAGTATTACCCTCACATCAAAACCAGACAAAGACACATCAAAAAAAGAAAACTACAGGCAAATATCTCTGATAAACATTGATGCAAAAGTCTTCAACAAGATACAAACTGAATTCAACAATACACTGAAAGATCATTCATCATAATCAATTAGATTTATCCCAAAAATACAAGGATGATTCAACATATGCAAATAAATCAATATGATACATCATATCAACAGAATGAAGGTTGTAAACCATATGAACATTTCAAATTATGCTGAAAAACCATTTGATAAAATTCAACATCTCCTTATGATAAAACCTTCCAAAAGCTGGGTATAGAAAGAACATACCTTAATACGATAAAAGCAATATAAAACAGATCCAAAGCTAGTGTCATACTGAATGGGAAAAAAACTGAAAGCCTTTCCTCCAAGGTTTGGAACATGACAGATGCCCACTTTCACCACTGTTACTCAACATAATACTGGAAGTCCGAGCTAATGCAATAGGAAAAGAGAAAGAAATAAAAGCCATCCAAATTTAAATGGAAGAAGTCAAACTTTTCTTGTTTTTGCAGATGAAATGATCTTGTATTTGGAAAAACCTAAAGACACCAAAAAAAAACACACATACACAAAACTGTTAGAACAGATAAACTAATTCAGCACAGTTGCAGGATACAAAATCAACATACAAAACTTTGTAGCATTTCTATATGCCAACAAGGAACAATTCAAAAAAGAAATTTTCAAAAATCCCATTTACAATAGCCACACATAAAATTAAACATCTAGGAACTGACTTAACCGAAGAAGTAAAATTTCTCTACAATAAAAATTATTAACCACTGATGAAAGAATTTGAAGGGGACACACACACACGCACACACACACAAATGGAAAGATAATATATATATATAAAGATAATATATGTAAAGATAATATATAATATATATTATATAATAAGATATAATATATAATATCTTATTATATAATATAATATATAATATAATATTATTATATATAATTATATTATATTATATATAATATTATATATATAATTATATATATTATATAATATAATTATATTATATTATATATAATATTATATATATAATTATATATAATTATATATAATTATATATAATTATAATTATATATATAATTATATATAAATATATATAATATAAATTATATAAATTATATATAAATATATATATAATTATATATATAATATATTATTATATATATAATATTATATATTAATATATAATTATATTATATTATATATATAATATATATTATATATAATTATATATAATATATAATATATATTATATATAATTATATATAATATATAATATATATTATATATAATTATATATAATATATAATATATATTATATATAATTATATATAATATATAATATAATAAGATATAATATATATCATAATATATATTATATAATAAGATATAATATATATCATAATTTATATATTATATAAGATAATATATATCATAATTTATATATTATATAATAAGATATAATATATATTATAATTTATATATTATATAATAAGATATAATATATATTATAATTTATATATTATATAATAAGATATTATATATTATAATTTATATATTATATATAATAATATATGATATATTATAATTTATATATTATATATAATAATATATGATATATTGTAATTTATATATTATATATAATAATATATGATATATTATAATTTATACATTATATATAATAATATATATTATATATTATAATTTATATATTACATATAATAATATATTAACGTGGGCAGGCATTGTACACTTAAAATATTGTGCTATCAAAATATATTGTAAAGTTACAGTAATTACAACAGTATGGCCCTAGTGTCAAATCAGAAAATTTCTGGCTTTTAATAGAGAATAGACCAATGAAGCAGAGTCCAGTAAGAGCTCAGATAGATGTGGTCACCTAATTTGTGATAAATGTGACACCACAGCCCAAACTGGTAGGAAGGATATTTTAATAAATGAAGCTTGTCAATTAACTCTTCATTTGAAAATTGTATATTAATTCTCTACCTATAACAGGCACAAAAGTAAATTTCAGATTGAATGCAGATCCTCATAAGAAATGAAAAAATGTAAAACTTCGATTGAAAATCTGATAAATATAGCCTTAGATTAAACAGAAATATTTTAAACACAAAAATTACCAAAAGATTACAAAAAATTTAATTTGGCTATGTTAAAGTGAATGTTTGTGATCAAAAGACAACACTGAAGCAATAAAGTGGAGTCTATAAGGAAGGAAAACATAATGGCAACACATACCTTTCATAATAAACTAATAACCAAAATACATTAAAAATTCTTGCCAAGTTAAAAAAGCCAATTCAAATTGATAATTGATCAAGACATAAAGCAACCCTAATAGGATATATCCAGGTAACTAATAGGTATCGGAGAATGAGTTCAATATTATTATCAAACGAAGTATACTAAAATCTCAGTGTTACCACTATTCCTAAAGCAAAATGACTAAAATGAAAAAACAAGACGCTATGAATTATTAACAACGATGCGGAAAAACCAGAAATGTCATTCCCTTGTTATAGGAATGAAGTTGGTGCAAACATTTTGGAAAATTAATTGGTAGTACCCATTAATTGATTGGTAGTACTTATTACTACTAATTAATAAGTTGGGCATATACATACCTGTGACCAAAAAAGTCTATTTCTAGGTATACAAACATTGTAGTTTGGGTCATCCAGAAGCCAACAATGAGATGAAGTTTATGGTGGAAGTGGAATTTGGGGTGTAAGAAGTTTATGAAAATCAATACTTAGCAAGTAGAAGGAGACAGAGTTGGGCAACAGCAGGAATTGAACTGCAAAGCAAATTTGATGAAGCCTCAGTCAAGCCTATGGAAAGCTCTGGAGGAAGAAGTGCCTGCCAAAATTGTCTCCTGACAGCCTGAAATAGCCCAAGCCTCTATATCCTCACCTCTCCTCACTCAGTAACCAGATACAGGGTCTCCAGCAAGGTTGTGACCACAGACAAAGCCACTGTCTGTACCTGGGGCTGATTCTGAAGGGGCTGCCAGTTGGTGGTTGTTTGCTGACCAAAAACTTTAAAGCTAGCAGCACTTTCTATCTGAATCTGGATGGGTGCATCTCAGTGTCTATCACAATATTCAACATATACGCACGCACATATTCACAGGCACACACACTTGTGAAACAGTATTTATGACAGCCTCTATATGATAGCTAAAAACTAGATACAATCCCAACTTTGATCAACAGATGAGTGAATAAATAAGTCCTACTGTATTCAGCCACAAACTATAAATTGCCTTTTACAACATGGATGAACTTCACAGACATAATACTGAGATAAAGAATCCAGACACAAAGAGTAAATCACGTGTGTGATTCCATTTATATAAAGTGTAGAAACAGTAACAATTAATTTTGTCATTAGGAAGTTGACATTGAGGAATTTGGTTACTGGAATTGAGTAGAATGGACTTTTGTCATTCTGGTATAGTTTTCTGCTTTCATTTGGGAGCTGGTTATATTAATATATTGACTTTGTAAAAATACACTGAGCTATACACTTGTTTTTATTGCATATCTTTCTCAACATTTTATTACATTTTCAAGCACCCAAAGTAACTAAAATACTTTTACAATGAATACCTATATATCCATCACCTCTATTATACCCTCAACAGTTTAATTACATACAGCTTTATCACAATAAGATATTTTCAGCCACAACGTACAAGTTATTTTTATTGTATTTTATAAATTAAATATACAATATTTTCTTATTTAAAATTTAATATCAGTTGTTATTGCATATTCTTGGGACTCTTCAATGGCTAGAGTGGTTTTGGTTTGAGGAAAATGTAGTGTTTTTCATTTTCTTTCTCTCTTCCCACACACACATGTGTGCACTCAGACCCAGTGGGTCTGTGTGTATATGTACACATAAGCCTTTACACTAAAGGCTATATATTATAAAATATATAGTATGTGTATATATAAATAATATATATGAGAAGATATATAATGCATGTATATATTGATGTATATGCTTATATTGGAGAATATATAAATAATATGTAATTAGGGCAATTATTCATATATAAATAAGAATGTATATTGCATAATATTCACACACTCACACATGTGCATACACATGTGAATATGAACACAAAATATGCCCACAGCATACAAGTTTATAAATGTATTTTGCAAGGTATTTATCTCATCCAAAGATACACAGATTTCTGAGTCTCAGAATTGTTCTTCATATGGCATCCTATATTGGAAGTGAAATAGAGTATTATATGATCTAATTTATCATAACAATACAGATTTTTAGATAAATAATTCAATCTTTGCAGGCACATTACAAATGGATTTATCATATGATTTTTGTAGGTGAAGAAAAAGAATATTTGAAATAATAGAATATGACTATTCAAAACCGTTCTCCCTCAACGATGCCACATTAAGGTTATTGCAGGGTGAGGATTACGATATTGTGATATGACTGAAGGACAAATGATTTAAATTCCTGTTTCTATTTCCTGGTTTTATAGAGGAAAGAAGATGTTCAAAGAAAGAGGGTTTGAAATCTTAATACTCAATAACAGTCAAAGGTTTTTAAAATGATGCATATGACAGTGTTATTTGTCTTCTAGGCCTGTCTTGAATTTTTCTAAATTGTTTGTAATAGAATCAAAAGGCACTTACCAATAATCCATATAAATAATATAAATATAAATTCCAGTTTACTGAATCATGTATCACTGACAAGTACTCATGATAATATATGTATTATCTTATTCTATCCTCTTCATTACACTGTCAGCTTATGTGAACAAGAGTCTTTAGTTCTTCAAAGCTTCACAGTGTGACTTCTTTTGCTTCAATTGCTACAGACACCCAGCTGTCCAAAACTCTTCAATTATTTATTTATACTTTATTTATCTACATCTCAACAGAACAACAGTTTTCTATCACACATCTTTCAAATTATCACAAAGCTTATAATATAACTTCTGGAGAGATATGGCTAGTCTAGTTCAAAGGAGTGAAATTTTGCAATCCAATAAGAACACACTACTGCTTCTTACGAGTTTTTCAAAAATATTTTAAATTGAAGCTATCATGAATAATTCTGATTGTTTACTGAGAGGAAAAATATTGCAAATTAGCCCAATGTTTTATTTCTTTTCTGTTTATAGAATTATATATATATATATATGAATTGTTCTTCATATATATGAAGAACCATAGATATATAGATATAGATATATCTCAGTCTAATGACAGCAATGATTGAAAAGGTACCTTTAAAATATGTACTAATATGTTTCTTTGCTGCTGCAAGAGATAACAGCATCTGTATAAAAACACCAATTAATATATTCATGACAAAAATAAAGCTATGACAAAACCTATAATATACTACATTCTTTGTGATTTTAATATTATATTTATGATTTCTGTAGTTAGTAGTTCTTATAAATTATTGAAATGTTTTAATTTGGGGGGTGTTATAGTCTCTAAGAAATGAAAGCATGAATTTATAGAGCTTCATTGTAGATGTTGCCATGGGTTATATATTATTTGTTATATTTCCAAAGGTAAAAATTTTTGAAAAACATATCATATCCTAAGGACAGCCATAGCACTCCTTTTAATATTAATAAAACTGTAATAAACTCTACCATTCTTGAAGTCAGCAGAATAAGTCATCATTTGCAGCTACTATGGTTGGGACCATGATTATAAATAAATAATCAAATATAAATAGTTGCTATGATATACTTTTTCAGAAAAGCGTGGATATAGGAATTTTACTTCCTTAATTACAATACATATATGAGTCTCAACTTTTTTTAATCATTCAACCAATTTTATTATAACCAGTAACTTTGTACATAAAATGAAAACTTTGTACTTTATTGCTGAGATTGCTTCAGCCTCTCACGTTGATAGTTTTGTTTCAATAGCCCAATAACTTCTGTTGTTTAATAATGTATAAGGTACTTGTGTTCTTGTAGTTATGTTTTCTGAGTTTTGAGAAAATGGTAAATTTACCTTAAGAACACAGCTAAAGGTTTTCATTTACCATCAGTTTTCTCACCCTGGCTATTTTATAGCAAACAATATGGAGAATTGTTCAAGCTGCTTATTTAGAGAACCTAAATTAAATTCTATATTCATCTACTTATGAACAAATGATAAGCTAGTTGATATATCATTAAAGTTGATTATCACTAAGACTATAATATGCAATCTCAGAACAATTTTATTATAAAATCAATTAAATACATTCTCATAGTTTATTTATTTAATTGATAGCTTTATTACTTGTGTAAGCTTGTCCAGTCACTAACAGACTTCTGTTGTTTAACCTAATTCTCCTTACACTCAGTCTCTGAAGTGCTTTTCTCTGACTTGAACAAATTCCTTAAATAAATTGACACAATTCAGCCTACAGTATTTTTTTTTCCTTTTTTTTGAGACAGAGTATCACTGTGTCACTCAGGCTGGAGTGTAGCAGTGTGATCTTGGCACACCGCAACCTCTCCCTCCTGGATTCAAGTGATTCTTGTGTCTCAACCACCCTAGTAGCTGGGATTACAAGCTTGCACCACCACGCCCAGCTAATTTTTATATTTTTACTAGAGACCGGATTTCACCATGTTGGCCAGGTTTCTTCAACTCCTGGTCTTAAGTAATCCATCTGCCTTGGCCTTCCAAAGTGCTGGAATTACAGGCTTCAAGTGTGAGCCACCATGCCTGGCCAGCGTACAGTATATTTCAACCCAATCAGAGCAGAGTAGAAAAATGCATGTTTTTAATTAGGAAAAGTCATTGTAACACCATATTAAGACATAAACATTGGATACTTTTTGTTAACTCAATAATAGTCTATTAATTTTAAAATAAAATATTTAGCATTTCTTTGAAATTTCATTAAGTATATAGTATTTGTTGTTTTGGTGAAAGATGGAAGAATGTGCCATCCCAAAACATGCCAGATTGATATATTGATTATTTGGAGTTGAAAACATTGGAAAAGATGTAGTTTCAGAAAAAGCTAGCTGACCTCTCTCCCTGAATGCAGCAAGCCATAAATATTCCTCCAGGAGGGGTACCTTTGTAGTACCAGGGCACGAAAATAGTCTTTATCAACAGGGACTTGGAATTAGAGGCTCCAGTGGACCTGAATAAAAATTCTTAATGAAGCAAATCTTATCTTCCATTAGTTTTATAACCCCAACCATAATATCTCCTAGTGACTTCCCTGGAAAATATACTGCCTTTAGCCAGATTTTCTTTGTCTTGTCATGTCTTCTCTACTGTTCTTTGTCTAGAAAATACAAAAGCATCTTACTTCGGCTACCTCTTTGATCTTTGCACATTTGTGAAGATCCCCATAAACATGTAAAACTAGTACAGTTTGTATACTTTTCTCTTGTTAATCTTATTGATGTTGGTTTCATTTCTAAATATAGCTAAAAACCCACTAAGGACTAAGAAAGAGTGGGGGTGGGGTGGAGGTGATCTTGAACTCTCCTACAAGAGCCAACATTTAGATTTATTACAATGAACAAGGTATATATGCTTTTTTTCTCTGTATGGTTAGTCCTACCAACTTTGTTCCAGTATTATCCTATTCAAACTCCTGAGAGCCCTAAATGCATCAATTATTCCATTGATGAAACTGTCTTTAAACTATCCCTTTTAGAAGTCCCTTCTTCTATCATCATTTAAAGTATAATAAACTCTGTAGTCTTATATCACCACCCCCACACACACACAAACACACACATACACACACACACCACTTTCCTCATTCTCGCTTCATAAGCTGATTCCTGAACTTCTATGGATTGCCCTTTCTTAGGTCACCAATGACACAATTACTGATGATTCCAATGGTGACATTTCATTTCCTGTCCTATCATCTCTGGAACAGTAGACACATCTTTTTCTTTCCTTCATCTCTGAAGACTCTCTTTCCTTGCCTTCAGTGACAACACACTCTGCTTTAAGCATTTTCTTCTAACAGGGAAGAATGTTATCTCTGGGGTCTGATGAATAGTACGTAAATGCAGATTTTATCAATTCCTCACTGTTATGATATTGGAAATGTCTTAACCTCTCTTCTCTACAGTTTTCTCATTTAGAAATTAAAGAAAATACAATAGCATACTTCCTGGGCTTCTCTGTGGAGTAAATAAGTTAATGCAAGGATAGCATAGGAAAATAATGGTTTTTTCTTCTGAAAAATTAAATCACTTAAACCTGTATCTGACATATAACTTAACCAGAGTTTCATTGTTACTACTATTAATAGTTGTAGTATTATTACTGTTGTTTCTTTCAATCACTTTGGGATTATTATTATTTTGATTTAAAGTTACTATTCTATTCTTACCCCTTGCAGGGCAGTTCTCTGAGTGGCCTTGGGCAGCCTAGTTTTCTCACTTTTCTCACTTATAGTTCTCAAAAATAACTAGAATGTGCTGGGAATGCAACATCTTAAGAAAAGAAAGAGTTGGATGAAATAGCTCAAGCTCTGTTATAGTCACTATGTAGAAACAGCATACGATTGAACACTTTAACTCAGGGATGTCCATAGCCTTGTGTTATCAAATTCACGGATGCCTACTTTTCAGAATTCTTTAGCTGTGGTGTAAGTAGAGCACACACAGATGAGACATCATCCACCCCAGATAGCTTCCTGAGCCTTGCTGGCCCAGTTTGCAGTCAATCATAAGCTTCTGTTGTCCCTTTCTGCATTTCTGTAAATAATAAGCCTCCTTCATGTAACTTGTGGTGTGGGGCTATTCTGTCTCACCAGACTCAGATGTTGGTAACCAGTGCACAGTGACCCTGTTTCACAACCTGAAATATTCCAGTTCCTCGGGATTTTGTACTTGAGCATTTTCTCTTTTCATGTTCCATATACCTCAGAGGTCACATCCTCCATTCCTTTCCATTATTACCTGATGTATCTAAAATATCTTCAAATTTTGCTCTTAAATTTTATATGTGTATTTATCCAATTAAACACAAGGCATTTTTTTATTCTCTTGAACATCACACAGGAATATCTAACTCAAAGAACTAAAAGGCAATTCATTATTAGATTATTACTAAATTTGGATCATATTGTGTGTTCTTTTGTTCAGTGAGTAACATGATTACCCATTCCCTTGGTCAAAAACTTCTGGGCTAATTTAGTCCCACTGAGGTATTATATATCTAATATATTATATTTATAAAGTGTAATATATAATATTAATATACAGTATATTATATATATAATAAAAATATATTATATATGATTTCTCAATTTTCCATATTTCAATTACCAATATTTAAGTTCCTCCATAAGTAGTATTTTAACCTAGATTATTACAATAATTTATGGCATGGTCTTATGCCTTCCCAAACTCTTCTCCCAGAAAAGTCAGTGTTTGATACAAAAGCAAAATTTTATTATTACATCACTTTTTTAAGTCCTTAAAAATCATCTGAGACAAAATATGCATTCTTTATTATGAAAGAGGAAATAGTTTAGAATATGTCCTTGCTAAAACATGCAGCCAACATTCCTTGTCCTACTCCTAATTCTATACTCTAGTTCTACTTTTTGCTGCCACACTGGGACATTCTTCAGGTCTTTGCAGTTGATATTTATTTTTTCCTAAATTGTCCTCCAAAAATATCACCCCAAATTTAGACTTTAGTTATGTACCTATACTGAGTAGCCCTTAACTTTCTGTAAGTAATGATGTATTATCCCATTATTTTAGACATAAATATATTTTATATTTTGCTTTAATCTTTAAATACTGTCATTTGTGCATGTTGAAAGTACCTGCCATTTAGTAAACATTGAATATAGGTGAGATGTGATACCGAGGCTAAGAGCGCTGGACTGGGGCCCAGGCTTACACACATGCTGTGTTAATTAACCTTTCTATAATTAAATTAGCCAAACTATAAATTGGAGGCACTAAAAAGTAATCATTGCTGATCATCGTTTTTTGTCAGAAGTTAATGAAAAGATGCATTAAAGTAAACTAGAACAGAATCAAGTAGTTTGTAAAACTATGATTTCAAAATTATTAAGTGAATATATATTTATATACAACTTATTCATTTAAGTATTATAAATATTATATTTATGTAAATATTTAATAATATATAAAATAATATTGTAATATTATTATATATAGTATTATATAATTATAAATATTATAAATAAATATACATATACAATTTCACAACTTACATATATAAAGCTTAAAGCTAAAATAAGAACAAAACCAATTTTTCATGGAAATTATACTCAGAACTTATTTTATGACTTTGACATCTAGATATAACAGATAAGTTGTAGAAAATGTGGTAAATTGGAGAAGACATTTACATGGCAAAGAGTCTGTTTTCTGTTTCAAGATTCTGTTTTTAATTGTGACTTTTTCCTGAGAAAATTATTTAACCTCTGTGAAAGTAAGCCTGATTAATTTTCTGTATATATCAATGGTGATACAAAGACAGTAAGTAGCAACTATTTGAAAGTTATGAGGGGAAAATAATAGGGCTTTTGTTGCCCGGATGTAACACTGAAATGTTAGGGTGCTTCATTTCTCATATTAAAGTTCAATGCAGGCAAAAAATTGATGCTAAGTATGTATTAGGTCAGTGACCAAACACCATTCTAATTTTTAAATTTAGAAATACTTTAATACTTGAATAATTTCAAAAATGGAATTATTCTTATGAAATTACATAGTGATTACCAATTTTAGGTCTAAAATTGTCTGTTTGGTTCATATCGGCTTGGGAAATAACAACATAATTAGATTTACACAAATTTAAGTCACGAATCTTCAAGAATGCTCAGGAGAAGGCATGCAGGCTGAATTCATAAAGTTCTGGATCACCTCTAAGTTTGTCTGAAGAACAAACTGCAATTATTTTAAAATGCATCTTTTGTTATTTTCCTACAAAAGCTCATGCTTATTATATATTTTCAATCTCATAGGACACACTAACGTTGTTTCCAATATTCCCCCTACAAACAATCCTTCAGAAGTTCCCACTGGTTGACCTCTATCAATTTCTTATTTAATCCGTAGGGGATGAAATCAACTTCTCAGTTTTTCACAGCCTTTACAGATGAAGTTTATATTTACCATATACATTATTTTCATTTATTAAATATTATTGTGATGTTTTTTCTCTATATCCCAAGATCATTGCCCAGATTTTTTGTTATTTGTGCTGCTTTCTATTAAAAACTCTTTCTCTTAAACTAGGACACAGACTTCTTCATACTAATAGTTTAGAATTTGTCAAGCTATATTTTTATTCTATTTTGAATATTTGTTCTTATGAAACAGTTGTCAACACATTTTTGTTCTTGTGAGTTATCATGACTACTTCTATTTTGTTTAGATATATGTTTTTTAAAATAATGAAAAACAAGTAGCCAGATGCTAAGCAAATCCTGTGAATGGATGAGTGATACATTAATTATTGTGTAGTTCCCTGATTTTTGACCTGTTTATTTCTCTGTCTATTAAATGTACTTTCCCTTAAACTTGCTGTTTTCTTTCCTTACTTTTGGTTCTGTGAAATCTAAATATTGTATACTCTACAATATAGTAGAAAGTTTTAGCAGGTATAATAAATTTTATTATATTAAAATCCTAACAGGTATAATATATTTTATTATATTAAAGTCTTAATGGGTATAATATATTTGCATATTGCATGTTTTAAACTGAAGTTGTATATTCATGTGAATTTATAAGAAATAATACAGAGAAAGAGTTCTCTTGTACACTTGGTCCAGATTCTCCAAATTGTAACACTTTGAAAGCTATAATATAATATCTGTAATATCATATCCAAGATATTGATATTGATAATCTATCAATCTCACTCATATTTGCCTACTTTTACTTGTACTGGTGTACATAATGTATATAATTGACTTTTATTCACTCGACAAAATTTCCTAAAAATACATCCAAATGATTGCATTAATTAATATTTTGTTCCTTTGATGACTGAGTAGTATTTCATGGTTTCTGGTATAAATTCACCACAAATTAAACATTCACCAGGGTTATTGACCTTTTCAACTGTAACAAATTAAGCTGTTGTAGACATTCATGAACAAGTTTTTGTGGGAACACAAGTTTCATTACTCCAAATTAAACACGCACAACTGCAGTTGCTGGGATCTATGGTCTATGCATATCTGGTTTTTATTTTACTTTAAAAATTTTTTAATTATTTTCTTAAAATTTTATGGGTACACTGAGTGCCCACAGAAGCTAGTAAGGATACTGGGGCATTGGAGGGGAGGTAGAGAAGGTTAATCAGCACAAAAAATAAATGTGGAAAGAATGAATAACATGTCTGTCTTTTTAAAAAACTGTCAACTATTTTTCAGAGTGGCTCTATTATTTTACTTTTCCACTAGCAACATATGAGTGATCCTATTTTTTTATATCCTGAATAGCTTTTGCTATTGTCACAATTTTTAAAAGACATTTTGATAAGTGTGTAGAAATATCTCACTATGGTTTTATTTGACATGTTCGTGATGATTAATAATATTGAACATGTTTCATGGATTATTTGACATCTGAATATTTTTCTTGTTAAAACGTCCATTGATGTCTTTTGTCCATTACCTAATTGGATCATTTGTGTTTTTTTAAAAAAGTTGCTGTTGAGTTTTGTGTCATCTCTATTTATTTTTGTCAGTTTTGATAGATGTTTATCAATTGACTGATTTTTTTCAATAAACCAGCTTTTTGTTTCACATTGTTTTCAATTTCATGAATTTTTGTTATTGTCATGATTATTTTTCTTCTTCTGCCTGCTTTCAGTTTACTCTGTTCTTTTTCTAGTTTCTTGAGATACAAGTGTAACATATTGATTTGAGATCTTTTCTCATTTTTAATGAAGCGTTTAGTACTATAAATTTCTTTCCCACCACAGCCTTAGCTGTATTTCCCATATTTTGATATGTTGTATTTTTCTTTCATTTGTTTAAATATATTTTTAGATTTTTATTTAAGACTTTATATTTAATCCATAGATCATTTGGAACTGTGTTGTATAATTGAAATGCATTTAAACATTTTCCTGCTGTCTTTCTGTTACTGACTTTTATTTTAATTCCACTATGGTCAGAGAACATACTCTATATGACATAAATTCTTTTAAATGTGTCAGGGTTTGTTTTATGGTGCAAGAAATCATCTAGTATTTTAGTTAATATTTCATGAGCTCCTGAAAAACTGTATATTCTGCTGTTTTGTGTGGACTGATTCTGTATTTAGAGATATATATATATAAAATTGACATATATATTTATCTATATATGTGTGTCTGTGTGTGTGTGTATTTGTGTGTGTGAATAAAATCTTGTTGGTTGATTGTGCTGTACAGATCTTCTACATGCTTGCTGATTGTTAAATTTTTGTCCAATAATTCTATCAGTTGCTGAGATAAGGCTGTTAAAACCCACAACTATAATTTATTTTTTTTTTTAGTTCTATCATTTTTCTCTTCAAGTTGTTTAAGACTTTGTTATTTGGTGCATATATATATTTAGAATTGTTATGTTTACTGGTGAATTGATCCATTTATAATTAGTGTTGCAGTCTCCTCACTCCTTAATTTAGTGAGGTCCAAGATCTTGTCCCACAACCAAGAAGAATAAGGTACACAAATACCAGTGAGTGAGTAAGGCAAATTAGCATTTATTAAGCAACAGAAAAGCTCTCAGCAGCAAGAGGGGACCCAAACAAGGGTTGCCAGAAATGGGGCTGAGTTCTGAGTCTTTTATGTGACAGAAACAAGGAAGTCCTTTGTGAGTCCTGCCTTAATGGAAGGGGTAAAATTCCCTGCTGGGAGTGTTCTGTCTGTGCATACCTGGGGTTGGCAGTAGTGACTCCATCTTGGTTATTAGGCATAAGTGCCTAAGCAGAATTCATGGGGGCACCAAAACTGCAATGCTAATGATATTACAATTAGCTCTGGGTCAAGTTAAGGACATTTAGTTGATTTATTGAAACGTAATTTGGACAGTCCCTTCTGAGAGACATCTTGGTATAAGAGGAAGTTGTAAACCACATTTCCACATTCTAGCTACACCACAAAGGTAGTGCAGGTGCATTCCCATGGGCGCTGTCTTTCTCCCAAGACCCTTCCTCTCTATCTGCCCAGCCAGCCTCTAACTGCCTCCTCTGTTGTTAGTAATGTTCTTTGTAAGATTTTTTGAATCTAACTTCTCGATTATCAGATATTAATATAGCCACTTTTGCCCTTTTATTGATAAATATTTCCATGGTATATATTTTTATATTATTTTACTTTCAACCTACTGATACTATTGAATTAAAATGTATTTCTTACTATAGCAATAGTTAGGTTGCATTTTTTATTTATTCAGCTAATTTCTCTTTTGATTGGTATATTTATTTCACTTATATTTAATGTAATTATTAATACTAAAACCTAAGCATTTCATTTTATTATTTACTACATATTCATTTGTTTTGTTCTCATTTTTCAGTTTTCTTTTTTTTTTTGGACTTACTGTGTGCTACTCAAGCTTTCATGTTGCTTTACTTACAATGTTTGAATACATCTACAATATACACTCTTTGCTTTGGAAATTTGTATATACTTTTTATGCTACTCTTCATATTTTAATACCTGATTTAATATCTGATTTATAAAACAATATATAAATACCAATGGTTTTACCCTTTTGATTAAAGCAAGGAAGCTCAGCTTATATTTATCTTCTATACTTTTAAGTATCACTTCCTTTAGTATCAAATGGAGTTATAATTTTTGTTTCTGTCATCAACTATGATTTATAAAACTCACTAGGAAAACACATCTATTGTATGTATTCATATTTCTGCTAATTCTATTAATATATCTTCTTTCTTGATGTTCAAAATTCCTTTTTTTTTCTTTATTTTGTTTGAATAACAGTTTTTAGTAAACATTTAATGGTAAGCTTGCTAACAACAAATTTTTAAACAGTTCAAAAAATATAATTTCCCTTTATTCCAGAAGCATAGTTACAACATCTGTAGCATTCACAGTTGGCAGTTCTTTTCTTTCACTATCTGAAAAATATTGTGTAACTTGTTTCTGACCTCCGTTGTTTCAGATGAAAAAACATATTTTCATTTACATTGGTTTTCCTCTATAGGTGATGTTTCACCTATAGGTGACTGTTTCTATCTGGCTGCATTTAAGACTTTGTCTTTAGTTTTGTCAACAGCCTACATTGGGGAAAGGACATAATCTCCAATACATGCTTCTGGAAAAATTGGATATCCATATGCAGAAGAATGAAACTAGACCCCATCACTCACCTTATACAAAAATAAACTCAAAATGGATTAAAAATTTAAGTGTAAGACATGAAAAATTAGACTACCAGAAGAACACATAGAGAAATGCTTTAGGACATTTGTCTAGGCAAAGATTCTATCCATAAGACTTCAAAAGCACAGATAACAAAAATAAAAATATATAAATATGACTATGTGAAATTAAAAAGTTTCTGCACAGCAAAGAAACAATCAGCAGAGTAAAGATACAACCTGTACAATGAGAGAAAACATTTGCGAACTATTCATCCAACAAGGGGCTAAAACCCAAAATATAAGGGACTCAAGCAACTCAACTACAGAAACAAACAAAAATCCAATTTAAAAATGGGCTAAGGATATGAATAGACATTTCTTGGGAAAATACATCCAAAAAACAAACATGAATATGAAAAATGCTCAACATCAGTAATTATCATGAAAATGCAAATCAATACCACAATGAGATATCATCTTACCACAGTTGAAATGGCTACTATTAAAACAAAAAAATAACAAATGCTAATGACGATGTGGAAAAAGGGGAATTCTCATACACTGTTGGTGGTAAGTTAAATTATTTCACTTATTATGACAAACTGTATGGTGGTTCCTCAAAACAAAAATAGAGACACCATATGATCTAGTGATCCCACTACTAGGTGTTTATCCAAAGGAAAGGAAATCATTACACTTAAGAGGCATCTGCCCCTCCATATTTATTGCAGCTATCTTCACAATAACCAAGATATAGAATTAAGCTAAATATCCATCAATGGATGGATAGATAAAAAATGTGGTATATACATATACCAAATTTGTATATACATTCATATATATATATATATATATGAATACTATTCTGCCATAAAAAGAATGAAATTCTGTCATTTGCAGAATCATGGATAAGACTAGTGAACATTATATTAAGTGGAATAAGTCAGACACAGAAAAATTAATACTATCTGTCCTTACCCATATGCAGGAGCTAAACAAATTTGAGCTCATTAAAGTAAATGGTAGAACTGTGGTTATTAGATGTTGGGAAGGATGTGGGAGGGGAGGTTGGTTAATGGATACAAAATTATAGCTATATAGAAGGAATAAGTTCTGTTGTAGTGCTCTATAGCATGGTCACATGGAAATAACTATAATTTATGGTATAGAAGAGAGGATTTTGAATGTTGTCAACACAAAAGTATGATAAATGTTTGAGGTGTTAGAAATGCTAATTACCCTGATTTGATCATTATGCATCATATACCTGTATCAAAATATCACTCTGTTTCCATAAATATGTACAATTATTGCATGCCAACTAAAAATAAAATGACAAGATAAAGATTCAAAAAATAGGAAGAAATATCATTTTTCTGATACAATTTCTTCTCGGTGTGCCCATGTTGTTTCATGATTGCAAAGCATTCTTTTAAGTGCTTGTAAAGTATTGTTTTCATGCTTCTTAAAATTACTTCCAGAAGTAATGTCAAACTCATTCACCTATAGTTTATGAGATCTATCTTCCTTTAAAAAACTAGTACACTGCCCATTTCTTGTCTTCTAAAACTTTTACTATTCTCCATAATCCTCAAAGATATCTAGAGCAACTTAAAAATCTCTTTCCTAAATTTTCTCATTGTTTTGGAGTGAGTTCTACTCCAATACTAGGGCCCAGAGCTCATAGTGACTCTTCGTTCATCTTGAGATTTAATTAAAAGCAATGTTGAGTCTTCTCTTTTGGATCTAAAGATCTATTTGATGAGAAAGACTGAAGAAAAATAAGGATAAGGCTATTTCCTCCATGTTTTCATGGCACAAAATCTTTGTTTGCTAACTGTGATAAGCAGAATAATGCCCCCCCACCCCCCACAAGACTGTCCCTGTCGTATTCTCCATGTCAGGAAGGATATGCTATGTTATATAAGAAATATGATGTTACAATGCAAGAAAGTATTAAGGTTGCATGTGACATTAAGCTTGCTAAACAGCAGACCTTAAAATAAGAGATCATACTTGATTATCTAGGGGGGCCCAATTTAATCACAATGATCCTTTAAATGTGGAAGAGTGTGGTAGAAAATATTTAAAGATACTACATTGCTAATTGTCCTGGAGGAAAGGACCAAGACACAAGGAATGGGGAAAGCGGCCAAGAGACAAGAAATGAAGACAGCCCCTAGAAGCTGGAAAAGGCAAGAACATGTATTCTCCTTTAGAGTCCCCAGAAGGAAAGCAGTGCTGCTGACACCTTGATTTTAGCCTAATGAAAACCATTTAAGACTTCTGACCTTTATAATTTTAAAATGATAGATATATGTTTCTAAACTACCAAATAAAAATATTTTGTCTTTAGTTTTTAAAAGTTTAATCGAAATGTTTCTTGAAATGTGTTTATTCTGTGTAGGGCATCTTAGGCTTCTTGAATCTATACATTTGTGTCTTCTGCAAATTTGAGTTTTTTTTGAAGCACTATTTCTTCAAGTATTCTTTCAGCCTCATTTTACTTCTTTTCTGGTACACATAATAAAAATGGTAGATCTTTTGTTGTTGCCTCACACATACCTACATCTCTGTTCATTTTATGTATCAGTCTTTTTTATTTATTTTGTTCAAATTGGTTAAATTCTACTATTCTGCCCTCACATTCACTGATTTTACCTTCTTGCATCTCAATGGTACTATTGACTCCATCCAACACATTTTTCATTTCTGTTCCCATGTTTTTTTGCTTTTATAATTTACATTTGGTTCTTTTTTTTTTTTACAACTCGTTTGGTTAATATTTTGCTATTTTGTTATATATTTTAAGATAATCTCTATTTGATGTTGAAACATTTTTGCTAGATATTTTAAAATCATATTCAGATGATTCCAACATCTGATGCGTTTTGGTGTCGGTGTCAGTTAACTGTCTTTTTTCACTCAAGTTGTTATTTTCTTGGTTCTTTGTATGATCGGTGATTTGTAATTATATTCTGGACATTTTGTCTATCATGGCAGACAATTCTGAGCTCTATTTAAACTGTTCCTTTTGGCAGGCAGTCACACTGTTTAGCTTTAGCATGTATATCCTGGGTGTGGGGCAGGTACACTGTGTACTATTTACTAACTTGTCTGAGTTCAGTTAAATGGAACACACTCATATGCAACAAATTACATAAAGCAGATGTATCATTTACAGACAAACAGCAAGAGACAACAGATATCTATGTGAGCCGGTCCATTATGAGCCAGTAGCCCAAGGCTCAACAAAGTTGCCTGAAGTGGCTGGAGTGCATGTGAAGTGCCTGAAGTGGATGGAGTGATTGTGCATGCCCCAATTGTACCACAGTTGAGGGACCCCACAAGACAGCTTGCCCTAGGTTACACACCTCAGGGCCAATGGGAAACTATGGCCTAAAGTTTTGAAGAACATCTCTCTGTCAAGGGAGAGAGTAACAGGGCCCAGGCTGTTTCAGGCAGTTCTTCCCTATCTCAGGATATTGCATTCTCAGCATATACTAGTTGCTCTTGACAACTACAAGCAAGAAAGAGGGGATAATTTGGTCAGTCCGAGGACACCTGGAAAGTTGACCTGCAGTCTCCTGCTCCAACCAAGATATTTCCCTTAGAAAAGCTAGTGTATTTCATATGCCCATTGACCTCTCCAGATCTGGAGGTGGAGGTTTGCCTTGTCAGATCAATGTAACACCTTGGCTGACTCTGTCTCAGTGAGACATCATTGAGTCATAGCCAGAATACATTTTACTAGTCCCAGGAGGACTACTACCACTAGCAGCACAGCCAGACCTCTCTGCAGTAGTAATCTAGCCCTGAGTCTCAAAGATCTAGGTAAGAGGTTGCCATAGAGGTTAAAGAAGGATTCTTCAGGTGGCCCCACTGTCTACAACCAATGGGTCAGCTTCTGGATCTCCTCTACCTATGTTTCTCCAATACCTAAGATGTTTATCCCAATACAGTAAGAGGTGTTGGCAATTGTATACACTTCTCCCAGTTGAGCTAAAAGAAAGTCTGGAGGGCTGAGTGCGGTGGCTCATGCCTGTAATCCCAGCACTTTGGGAGGCCAAGATAGGTGGATCACCTGAGGTCAGGAGTTCGAGATCAGCCAGACAAACATGCAGAAACCCTGTCTCTACAAAAAAAAAAATACAAAATTAGCCAGGAGTGGTGGTGCATGCCTATAATCCCAGCTACTCTGGAGTCTGAGGCAAGAGAATCACTTAGACCCGGGAGGCAGAGGTTGCAGTGAGCTGAGATCATACCACTGCACTCCAGCATGGGCAACGAGAGTGAAACTCCATCTCAAACAAAAAAAGTCTGGAACAATTCTGTTGTTTAAAATAACTTTCTGGGTGGATCTGGGAGATGTTTCCTTGGCTTCTAAGACAGTGGCAATGGAGGAGGCAATATTTGACATGGTTTGGGACAGGTTTCTTTTCATTTTTTTATGAGCAATAACTCCTATGAATGGTACCAAAGATCTCATAAAAGACATAAACCCAAAGTCAGTTACACATCCAGTCAGGTCTTCGGTAAGTCCGGTATACAGCATTGGGCTCCTGAGTCAATGGAGCACTTCATTTTGGGGGTGAATTCTAGGAGCATCCCTAGCACACTCAACGTGGCAGGATCTGTAAGTTTTCCAGGCATGACTTTGCCCACCCCGCATTTGAGTCACCCCAGATTGCCCACAGATAAAGATGTAGCCCTCTGGCACACACAGACCCCCTGTGCTAGTATTATTTACGAGGATAAAAGTATTGGCACTCACTAGCTAAGTCTCATTGATGGCAGTAGTTGCCTGAGTTTTCCTCATACAATCCTAAAGCTCCTACGCAGAGGGCTAGCACTCTTCTGATACTTGTTCTCTTCATCATCATGAACACACATCCTTGTAATTAAAGGAGCCTGGTGCATCAAAGCACCTGCCCACCAAAGATTTGTTAGTTGTGGTCATGACATTTTTCCACAAAGTTATTTAAGTAAAAGATAGCACCTTTGAATTCTTCCTATGTGGCATGTGCTAGGTCCTCACTCAGTAAGCTAGGACTTAGGGTCCATTACTGTACTCTGTGGCATTAGGAGTGCTGGAGTAGTTAACCACTGGCAAGACGAAAGGATCATTCTAGTCAATGAGAGAACAAGGTCGTGGATGGAGCATCCAGCACTTTGTCAGGTTACCCATGTGGTCACACTTTGGAAGAGCCCACTAAGGCATTATGCTCACAGGCCTCTAATGCCCCATCCTTGTGGAAAAGCAGACTGACAGTTTAATGCCCACCTCTCACCCTTTCCAGGGTCTCACATGTTCTCTACCTATTGGATAAGAATTAGGCTGAGTTGGTATAGCAACCCGATCTGTCTGTTTTAGTCCCAAGCTACTTCTACAGACACCCATTGCCCTTGTTGCTTGACTCAGACCTTTCTGCCTCAATCATCCACTCCAGTACTAACCTGGCATATCTCATAACATCATCCACCCAAATGGAAGGATCAGAGGTATCCAGCATCATTAGAGGGATTCTAGCAGTCTGTCATTCCTTAGACCTGTCCTCCACCCCTGTGGAATCCCCTTATAGGGGAGGTACCCAAGGGAAGTATAAACTCCAGATTAGAGACAGGGTGGCCTGTCTGGTGTACTATGGCACCCTGAACTGCAATTCATCCCCAGGACATGTACTCTATAGGGAAAAAGGAAAAAGAATGGTTGAGGACACAGACTGAGACTTTACAGGCACAGACAGTCTAGTCAGGTGGATTTCTCATCCACCTCCACCCCAACCAAGCTCAGTGTCCCTCAATATGCACTGCAGTGCTGTTTCCTTTGCATTGGTGCATAGTGTTTCATGTCCCTATTGCCCTAGTCAGATGGGCTACCCCCTCACTAGCAGGACATCTTGATGTTCTTTCTTCAGTTGCTTTGTGGGTTCCATTATTCAATAACTCTTTTGGCCTGAGGATGACAATGTACTTAAAAAGCCCATCTTTTTTCACTAATGTGTACCCATTATCTAGTTGCTTGAATAGGAAAAAATATTCCTTGGTCCAAGTAAAATCCCATGGGCTATGTAAAAGGATGGCATAAATTCCTCTCAAGTGTGGCTATAGTTGCCTCAGCACCCATATGATTGACATATATTTGTCTTTTTCAGACAACAAGCTGTTTTTCTTAGTCCTTGTCCTCACATGGAGATCCTCTAACAGTCCAATCCTTCCATTGCCATTGTCCTGATCAGATGGCTAGGCTTTTGGCAATGGCCCATAAGTGACTGAAAATATAGCAAGATATGCGATAGAGGTAGCCTGCATGGCCATCACCACTGCATTTAGTTTGGCCCATTGGGTAGAATGCCCATGTCCAGTCTCAGTCAAAAGATAGCCATCCACTGGCTGAATGGTGGCCCAGTGCGTGTTGTCTGGCAGAGCTGTCAGTAAACCATGCCTGTCAGGCCTCTGAGCCCAAGCTAAGCCATCATATCCCCTGTGACCTGCACATATACATCCAGATGGCCTGAAGCAAGTGAAGAATCACAAAAGAAGTGAAAATGGCTGGCTCCTGCCTTAACTGATGACATTACTTTATGAAACTCCTTCTCCTGGCTCAGAAGCTCCCCCACTGAGCACTTTGTGACCCCCCACCCCTGCCTGCCAGAGAATAACTCCCTTTGACTGTAATTTTCCACTACCTACCCAAATCCTATAAAACGGCCCCACCCCATCTCCCTTCACTGACTCTCTTTTCAGACTCAGCCTGCCTGCACCCAGGTGAAATAAACAGTCTTGTTACTCACAAAAACCCTGTTTCGTGGTCTCTTCACACTGATGCGCATGACAATGCCATGCTGTCAGTAAGCATGTCTCTGAGTCCTGGGCCCCAGGTCGCCACAGGAGAATCCAATGGCTCCTTACAGGTTGCTTAAAAGGGATAGTTTGTTGTAGTCCTGAATTAATAAAGTAATGTCCTATTTTCCACTTACTATGTAGTACTGCTTTTGTTAAATAATCCATTGGGATTTGGGTAGTTTAGGTGGCAGGCAGGATATGCCCCACTGTTATGGCTTGAATTCTGAGTTGTCAAAGAGTGTGTCCTCTCAGGCAATGGTGATTTTTGTGCTACAAGAAGTCGGGGGGTCAATGCCAGTAATGCACTCATAAGTGAGAACCATGGTCACTGACATCCAATATGGACCAAAGCCATATCACAGGTAGATGAGCACTACTGGTCAATGCATTCATTCTAAAACCTTCCAATGTCACCAGTTTTTCTCCTTAAGAGGACCTGGAAATATTATGTGGACTCCAGTGTCAAAAAAAAAAAAAAAGTCTGAATTTCTTTCTTTTCCCCTCTTACCTTGACAGAAATATAAGGCCTTTGGCCTCCATTTGGGGACCCTGAGACCTTGGTCCCATTTCTGACTCTGCCATTCAGCCCGAGACATTGGATTTGCAATGTCCTTTCATCAAAGAAACATACCTGGCCTTTCTCTGAATCTGTCCGTTAGATAATGAGTCTCCCTTTCTGTGAAGGCCTTTATCACATGTATTGATTCCTTGTCAGATGCCTCAAGGAAGATCTGAGGACCCCTTTCTTCTTTCCCTCTCAGGTGCCTTAGTGTCTGGTTGAGTACCCACTTCCCTCACTCTCTGCCTCCATGAATGACAGGGTAATTAAATAAATATCCCCAACCAAGGGATCTATGCTCCTCTATTTCCTCAATGCCTTTTGTTTGCCTTGATCCATGCAGCCATCTCATTCACATCTGTGGGAAGTGGCAGACCTACATCCCACTTATCACCCTTCCTTCCCCCGAAAATATTCAGTCCCCATGCCCCCAGGCTGCCATCTTTCCCCTGGGCTGGGTACTAGGAAATATCACCCCTCCTGCCTCCCAAAAAGCTATGATTACATTAGATGGGGCCCTGCTTGCTGGACCCATTTTGTGGATTAGGTTTACTGTGTGCTGCTTACCAACTTGTCTGAGTGCAGGAGACAGAATACACTCATATGCAACAAGTTACACAAAGCAGATTTGTGACTTACAGGTAGGCAGCAAGGGACAAAAGAATGCTAGGATCTATGATGAGCTGGTCCCTGAAGACTCAAGAAAGCTGCCTAGGGCACATCGAGTCTCAGCTGTGCATTCCTCACTGGCACCACAGCTAAGGGGCTTCATTTTTTTTTTTTTTTTTTTGAGATGGAGCTTGGTTCTTGTTGCCCAGGCTGGAGTACAATGGCACAGTCTCAGCTCACTGCAACCTCTGCCTCCTGGGTTCAAGCGATTCTCGTGCCTCAGCCTCCCAAGTAGCTGGGATTACGGGCGCCTGCCACCACGCTAATTTTTTTGTATTTTTAGTACAGAGGGGTTTCACTATATTGGCCAGGCTGGTCTCGAACTCTTGACCTCAGGTGGTCTACCCATCTTGTCCTCCTAAAGTGCTGGGATTACAAGGCGTGAGCCACCACGCCCAGCCAGGACTCTTAAAGGCAGCCTGTTTAGGGTTATATACCTCAGAGGCAATGTGAAACATTGACTTAAAGCTTTGAGGGACATCCTGCTTCCAGAGGAAAGAGCAACAGGCCCAGGCTAGTCCAGTCAGCCCCTCCTTATCTCACCATAATGTATTCCCAGCACAATCTACAGTAATTAAGACCTACAAGGAAGAAAGGGAAGAGAACTGGGTCAATCCAAGGCCACATGGAGAACTGTCCTGCACTGGCCAATTTTTTTGGCTGTAGTTTCAATGCCAACTTAATGTTTAGAGCTTTTGCATTGTGATTTCAGCCTTTTTGATTAATGTGATACTGCAGCGAATTCCATTGTTCCCTGTTAGTGCTGCCTATGGCAGTGGAAGCGGTTTCTCCAGGTTAGGCTACCAGGTGTCTGAGGTATGTGGTAAGGGGTATGGTAGAATCCCCCAACCAATGTCCCCTGGCTACTCTGGTGTCATTGGGAAGAGAGTCTTAGGCCTGCAGGGACAAAGCAGCTTCTTAGACCAGGCCACTTTCTCTACTAGGTCCCTCTTACTGGTTCTATTTTCCCGCCTTTGTGCTTCCTGGTAGAAAAGGAAGCCTCAAGCTGTACTGGGAAGGAGAGCACCTCTCTTAGCGTTTCTCCTAGCTGCTTCTCCTGGATGGTGGTGGGTGTCTCGAGCTGGCAGCTCCTGATTGATCCAAGGGAGGAAGGAGCTTACTTGAGGTATCTTCTGTTGCTAGATTGGGGGATTAGGAAAAATAAGTCTGAAGGCCTTCTTCTGTCCAGTGAGGATACACAAGATGCCTTGCTGTTGTGCTGTTTCACCATTTCTTGCATATCAAACTAACTCTTCTTCTGTTTACCTCCATCTCTTAGAGCTTTTTCATGTTAGTCACATGTGTAATTTTCAAAATATATAGTTGTGCATAACAAAAAGAGGCGGGAAACACATGGATCTGTGCCATACTGTCTGAATCCGAAGTTCCTTGCATACTTTATACTAAATAAGCTTTATCTGTGAGCTATATTACTAGTATTTTCTTTGCCTATAATTGTTTCAGGTGTAACATTTAAAAGTTTGCTTGATTATGATATTTAAATATTACAGAATATATTTGCAGAATAACAATATTCTGCAAATAATGCCCTTGATATTCAAATTGAAATTCACTCTTCATAATAGATCAAGGAAATTAGAACCTAATGATTTAATGGTGTACACAATTGGAGCATTAGTTTTCTATTCAAAGCAACATAAAATAAATGACAAATTGAAAGAATCATAGGACTTTATTTACTCTAATCAAATATTAAAATAAATAATAATATGTCTATTGAAATGTCTTAATCAGGATATTATTTATTCCAATTAAATGATTAAATATGTAATCAGTTAAATGTCATAGATTTTATTTTATTATAATTTTTATTTTTATAGAGAGATGTCACTCTGTCACCAGGCTGGAGTACAGTAGCTGGATCATAACTCACTATAACCTCAAAAAAGTCTCCCAAGTAGCTGGGATTACAGGTGTGAGCCACCACGATAGGCTAATTAAATTTTTTTAATTTTCTATAGAAATGAGGATCTCACTGTTACCCAGGCTTGTCTTGAACTCCTGGGCTCAAAGTATCCTCCCACCTCAGCCTCCCAAAGTGATAGGATTACAGGTATAAGCCATCATGCCTGGCCCTATAATTTTTAAATTAATGGTGGTTGATACACATATTTACACTGTATTTTAGCCAGATTTACTGAGGTATAATTTACTTATGCAAAATTTACTAATTTATTTATTTATTTTTTTATTTTTTGAGACGGAGTCTCGCTCTGTTGCTCAGGCTGGAGGGCAGCAGCGCAATCTCAGCTCACTGCAAGCTCCACCTCCCAGGTTCACGCCATTCTCCTGCCTCAGCCTCCTGAGTAGCTGGGACTACAGGGGCCTGCCACCACGCCCGGCTAATTTTTTTTTGTATTTTGAGTAGAGACGGGGTTTCACCATGTTAACCAGGATGGTCTCAACCTCCTGACCTCGTGATCTGCCCACCTCGGCCTCCCAAAGTGCTGGGATTACAGGCGTGAGCCACTCTGCCCAGCTGAATATTTCCATTATAGCATATACTCGAATGTGTCTTAAAGTATTTACAAAGGTAATACTCATTGTATTTACTTATATGACTTTTTAATTAGATTATAAAATGCAGTTACCTTTTAGTATGCTCAAAATTGTGTCAAATAATATTAATTCTTGAATTAATTATGCATTATAAATTCTTGTCTCTTAATAAAATTTCATGTACACTTTCACTCTGTAAAGCTGGAATGCATGTAGAGCTGCTTCAATTTTTCAATTGTATTTTCACTTTTCTCTTTGTATGCCTACCTAAATTGGTTCCTATAATTGAATTTATCATTTAGGAGTGAACATTTGTTTAAGAAAATTTAATCTTTTTCATCATCATACTCAATATTTCAATTTTCCATTATAGATTATAAGAATAAATCTTTAGGTAATATAGGCAAACAAAATTAAATATGTAGAATTAGTTTCTTACATGATTGGAGAGTTGGTGGAGCAGGTCTTGGGCTGATCTTCTAAATGATTGCTAGAACTCCTCCAGAAAAACGACAGAGCTGGGACTGTTGCTCCTTTTGCCATGACTGAGAAGTTGGAGAATCAGGATCTCCTGTGCAACCACTGGCACTAAAATTATGCTAACTTTGCTATTTGTTTTTTTCCCAGTTTCAAAGTTTATCTTATTAACTTAAAATTTAAACAAAATTGTTAATCTGAACATCATTAAATGTACTCATGGGAAACATATTTACACAGAGAATAAGAAAATAATTTTTTGTAACTTGAGGCACATTGTCCATTTTACAAATGTACTTTTAGAAAAACTGCTTTGAGAAACAATAATTTTTTCTGTCATACTTCATAAAAGCTAGACACACATTTCTAATTTTCTTTTTTTTTTCTACTTTGATGTGGAAGCTGGGAGGCTCGAATGTTTGCATTTTAATTTAACAATACGAAGAAAAATTTCATCTGTTTCTCTCTACATTGTTGGCCTTAGACTTACTGTAGCAGCCTCCATTCATATCTCTTACAGGGGTACCTTATAGTTTCATATCAGGTCATTCCTGTTCCTCTTTCCTTTTGTGATGCACCTCTTCTTGCTAAAGATTTTGGTCACTATCTTTTGTTTTGTGTTTACTTATTTTAGCTTGTATATAAGTTCTGTTCTACACAACATTTCTGATTTACATGGCAGGAAATGTGTGAGACAGTTTGCCACCTTTCTGACTGATCTGGGCCTTAACTGTGCCCCTATATTGTGAATAAACAGTTGAATTCTCTAATACATATTTTATTTGATCCAAACAATGCATTAGTCCAACTACCAAACATACATCTTAGATCCTCTGTAGCTATAACATTTTCAACAGTCATATTTATGGAATCCATCTCCCTCTGTTATGTTTTTATTGTTATCCAAATAGAGGAGATATATATAAATGAACTCTGGTCAGCCAGGGACCACACAGTGGCTTAAAATATCTTAATCCAGGTATCTGCAGACTAACCGTAACCTAACAGTGAGTTGCTACCTTTGTTTTTGTTTTTTTGTTTTTCTGTTTTCCTCTAAGCATTAAAATACTTCTGTCATAGCTGCTTGCTTCTTGATCATAGGATCTCAGCCATGGTTCATATTTGAATAACACAGAGTGTTGGCCACAGAACTAAGGACTGGATATTTGGTCCTTTGTGACTGTTGTTATAGGAAAGTAAATGGTTTTGTTACATTGCTTGTCAGGAGAAAGAATAGGAAGGCATCTTCTATCTCAGGCTCTCTTCCTTAAAGAAGGTAGGTTTAATGTAAAACCTGAATTGTAAGTAAGCCTAGGGATATCGTTTTTAGCTGTTCCAAATTGAGCAAGTACTTAGTCAAACTGCCAGAGTTTTGGAATGTGCCTGAGTAAGCCAGTCTGAAATAGCCAATGGTCCAGCTTAAGACTATTCAATATCCATGCATCTGCCTTCTCTAAAGCTTAAACTTCAAAAGAGTAACAGTAACAAGTACATGATCCTGTCAAATATAATTCAAATATATGTTGTACAAATTAAAATGCAGTGGTCCTATCCAAAATAGGTATCCATGATGTTCACTCCTCTTCGGATTCAGTCTCAACTATGTCTTAATATCCTGAAATAAGATCATAAATTATGAAGTTATTCAAACCAGCCTACCCTAAAAATGATGGGAAAAATGGAAGATAAAATAAGACAAACAATTATATACATGACAATACAGAAGAGAACACAAGAATGTATTACATACTTAATTTTATAACTGATCATGGAACTGTGGATGGTATTTGTACCATTCTTTTTATATTATTCATTCCACACTTCTCTATAGTATCCTAAATTATTCAAGTTTCCACAGCAAGAGCCCACTCTTCATGAACAATGCCCTTAGTTGTCTTGTCAAATTAGAGTTGTTTTAATCTTCCATTAATGTTTACCACTTGACAGAAAATCCAAAAGGCATTTGAGGAGTCCAACTCCAGGCAAAAACCCTGTGTGTAATCTTTCAGGCCTAACCATAGGCCATTGCAATGGCTTTACCTGGCAGGCCTCACGAGAGAAAGATACTCTCCCTATACCAGAATTGGCAAACAGCCAGTGCATTACAATGTCTAATGGGAGCTGCAGTCTAGGACTCATTCCCCACTAGCCAACCATCCTCCTGTGCATGTCTGCCATTCAAGTCTCAGGCACCCCCATCTGAGCTATCCTTATTAGGGACCCTCAATAGAAAACCTTTGCAGAGAACGCCTTATGATGGGGAGAGAGAGATAAGGGAGAGGAGAAAGGGGAAACCTTGAAAACATTATTCTCTATTCTGAATCAGAACTCAGTATTTTTCCATTCCTAGCCCTTCCTCCTCTTTCTGTCCCAAGGACCCAGGTCCATAAGATGAAACGAGCTGTTTGTTCATGGCTCCTTGGTCAAAAGATCCTTGCTGAGAAAATTCCCACATCTGCATCTGTGCTGATCTACATGACCTTGGCCTGGAGCTGTTTCATGGGACAAAATGGAGCACTGGAGGAGCTAGCAATCTTTCCTGTTTAGTTTCTCGCTTAAACTCAGTTAGTAAAGATTTGACTGTTACTGTCATTTTGGCTTATTGTTTTAATTAGCTATTTCAACTGCATGGCAGCTTAGCTCTTGACAGCATTCTGGAAAGTACATAGGATTCTAGACATTTTTACTGCTTTTGTTATATGAATTACATGTCTTCATAATAAGGAATTAAGGCTGGGAGTGGTCGCTTGTAATCCCAACACTTTGGGAGGCCAAGGCGGGTGGATCAACTGAGGTCAGGAGTTTGAGACAAGCCTGGCCAACATGGTGAGTGAAATCCCATCTCTACAAAAAATGCAAAAATTAGCCAGGCATGGTGGTGTGCGCCTGTAGTCCTAGCTACTCGGGAGGCTGAGGCAGGAGAATCACTTGAACCCGGGAAGCGAAGGTTGCAGTCAGCCGAGATAGTGCCATTTCACTCCAGCCTGGATGACAGAGCAAGACTCTGTCTCAATAACAATAATCATAATAATAAGGATTTAATATCCAAACCATTCTTGTAACATATGTAATATTGCCATTCAGTGGTAAATAAAAATAATGTACAGTCATGTCCTGCCTAATAACAACATTTTGGTCAATGATGAACTACCTACAGAACGGTGGTCCCGTAAGATTATAATGAGCCAAACAATTCATATATATATATATATATATATATATATGGAGAGAGGAGAGAGAGAAAGAGTTACCCATTAAACAGCCTCAGACAGGTCCTTGAGGAGGTATTCTATAAGGAAGCATTGTTATCATAGAAGATGAAAGTTCCATGCATGTTATTGCCCTGGAAGACCTTCCAGTGGGACAAGATATGAAGGCAGAAGACAGTAATATTGATAACTCTGACCCTGTGTAGGCCTAGGCTACTGTATATGTTTGTGTCTTATTAATAAAATGTTTTAAAAGTAAATAATATAAATTTAAAAACTTTAAATAGAAAAAAGCTTATATAATAAAGGTATAAAGAAAGAAAATATTTTTTGTACAGATGTTCAATGTGTTTGTGTTTAAACTAAGCATTATTGCAAGAGTCAAAAAATTATAAAGTAAAAAAGATACAGTAAGCTAAGGTTATTTTATTATTAGAGAAAAAATAGTTTTTAGAAATGTAATGTAGCCTAAGTGTACAGTGTTTATTAAGTCTACAGTAGTGTTCAGTAATGTCTAAGGACTTTGCTTTCTCTCACCACTCACTCACTGACTCACCCAGAGCAACTTCTAGGCCTGCCAAGTGCCATTTATAGTAACCATCCTATACAGGTGTACAACTTTTTATTTTTTATACCATATCTTTTTACTGTATGTTTTCTATGTTTAGATATAAAGATGTTTATCATTGTGTTTCAATTGGCTACATTATTTAATATAGTAACCTGACGTAAGGGCTTGTAGCCTAAAAGCAATAACTTCTACCTTATTGCCAAAGTGTGTAGCAGGTTACACCATCTAAGTTTGTAAAACGACACTATGATGTTCACCTAGGGAACACATTTCTCAGAATGAATTCTCATCATTAATCAACTCAAGACTGTACTTATAAGTGAATCCACTGTCATTACTATAGTTAAGTCACCTTAAGTTTCTTCTTGGACTTGCCAATGAACCATGGAATTAAGAAGCTCTCTGCCTACAGTCTTGTTTATCTATTGTAATCCGTTTCTTGTAGTCCCTATTTTAGATCTTATTAATATCTTGTCACTTCCATTAGAATAAATTATAAACACTTTGGATGGCCTGAAGACATTTGTAATTTATCCTAAACTCATCTCTACTCTTACTGCTTGACATCTCCCTCTTCCACCCACACATATATATTTAAGCCCACATAATTACTGCAATTACCCCAAATTCTGTACTTCTCACCAGTGTCTTGCAAAACCCACTCCATCTAACTAATAAGACTTTTCATTTAACTCTCCAGTTGTAATTGATATTCTAGTTTCAAACTCTATTTTCTGTGTGAAGGCTGTACTGATATCACAATTTTGTTTCTTCAGTGTGAGCATTGGCAGCCTGTGGCCTATGGTTTTGGTACAGCCTGCAAGGTAATAATGGTTTTTAGAGATTTAAATGATTGAAACAATTTTTTAAAATAACATTTTGTAGCATATAACAATTGCATAAAGTAAAAACTGTAGTGTTTTCATAAATAAAAAGCTTTTTTTGGACACAAGATCATTCACTTACATGTGGTCTATAGATGTTTTCAGGCTATTATGTCAGAGTTGAGTGGTTGCAACAGAAACTGTATGATTGTCAAAGCCTAACATACTTAAAATATGACCCTTTGTAGAAAAAGCTAACATTTGATCTAAAGTTTTCTGTAAAGATACATACATCTACATTATGTGTATTCTAATTTATATTTATTTATCTGCCTACTGGTTGCAGTTTTGAAAAACTATAATCTTCCAGAAGACAGAAACTATGATATTTTTAATTAGACCTCAAGCAAAATTATTTTAAAATGTGGTCTCAATTTTTAAGAAAGTGGGAAGAATGCTTTTTTTTCTTTTATTAAACTTCTTTGCTTCCAGTCCAAGAAGTGACTGTCATTTATTTTTATCTTGTTGCTTCCTTTCTCATATTAGCTTGATAAAACGTAATGAAATAATATTCAGGTTTCTTAGTAGAGTCATGTTGTAAACATAAGCTTTTTTTTTCTAGCCACTCTCAAAAAATGGAAAGCCTCTGCTTTATGAGTCACCTAATTAATGACATTGAATTATCCAGTAAGTGGACTCTTCAGGTTAATTAAATATCTTCATTAACTTTTTCACTGCTTTTAAAAATAACATTTACACATTTAAGCAAATAGGTTCATCATGTGTCCTTAATCAGTTATTTAGCTTTGGTGCAGAGTTAATAATTCCAATATTTGTTCAAACTGAAGAAAATCCGGGGCTCAAAAAAGAAAGGATATTTTTATTCAGGTTTTGAGAAAATCACAAGTAAAACCCCCAACTTATTTATCAATAATTGTATTTTACATACATTTCCATATTTACAATTTTGATAAAATAGTTATAATTAATATTTATCTTTAATAATTTAAATATTAATTAGTTATTATGTATTTATTGGCTCATATTATTTAAATTATATATATATTTATATAATTTGCAGTCTGACAATGCAATAGGAAAAAAAAAAAAAAAATTTTCTGAGAAGAAATTCAAGCCAGCTGCAGAAATGTGCAGAAGTAACAAGAAGCCAAATCTTAATCATGAAGACAATGGGAAAAATGTCTCTAGGCCATGTCCTAGGTCTTCACAGCAGCCCCTCCCATCACAGGCCCAGAGGCCTAGGAGGAAAAAATGTTTTCTGGGAACAGGCCCAGGGTCCCTCTCTGTGTGCAGTCTAGGGACTTGGTGCCCTACATCCCAGCCACTCCAGCTGTGACTAAAATGGACCAGGGTACAGCTTGGGCCATGGCATCAGAGGTCGCAAGCCCCAAACCTTGGCAGCTTCCATGTGGAGTTGAGCCTGCATGTGCACAGAAGTCAAGAATCAAGGCTTGGAAGCCTCAGCCTAGATTTCAGAGGATGTATGGAAACACCTGGATGTCCAGGAAGAAGTTTGCTGTTGGGGGGGTGGTGAGGGTGATCATGGAGAGCCTCTGCTAGGGAAGTGGGGAAGGGAAATGTGGGGTTGGAGCCCTATACAGAGTCCACACTGAGGTGCTGCCTGTGTGAGAAGACGACCACTATCTTCCAGACCCCAGAATGGTAAATCCACTCACAGCTTGCATATGCGCCTAAAAAAACCTCAGATGCTCAACACCAGCCTGTGAAAGCAGCTAGGTGGGGAACTGTACCTTTCAAAGCCACAGGGGCAGAGCTGCCCAAGACCATGGGAGCCCACCTCTTGCATCTACATGACCTGGATGTTAGACATGGAGTCAAAGGAGATCATTTCGAAGCGTTAAGATTCAACTGCCTTGCTGGATTTTGGACTTTCATGGGGCAGGTAACCCCTTTGTTTTGGCCAATTTGCCCTGTTTGGAATGGGTATAGTTACCCAATGCCTGTACCCCCATGATATCAAGAAAGTAACTAACTTTCTTTTGATTTTACAGGCTCATAGGTGGAAGGGACTTGTCTCAGATGAAACTTTGGACTGTGGACTTTTGAGTTAATGCTGAATTGAGTTAAGACTTGAGGAACTGTTGGGAAGCTATGATTGGTTTTGAAATTTGAGGACACGACATTTAGAGGGGACAGAGGCAAAATAATATGGTTTGGCCCTGTGTCCCCACCCAAATCTCATCTTGAATTGTAGCTCCCACAATTGCCATGTGTTGTGGAGGGACCCAGTCGGAGATAATTTAATCATGGAGGCAGTTTCCCCTATACTGTCCTTGTGGTAGTGAATAAGTCTCACACGACCTGATGGTTTTATAAGGGGTTTCTTCTTTTGCTTGGTTCTCATTCTCTCTCTTGCCTGTTGCCATGTAATACATGACTTTTGCCTTCCACCACGATTGTGAGGTCTCCCCAGTCATGTGGAACTGTGAGTTCATTAAACCTCTTTTTCTTTATAATTTACACAGTCTCAGGTATGTCTTTATCAGCAGTGTGAAAACAGACTAATACACTGTCTTTAACATTTTTTCTATTGTTTTGACCTTGGAGACCAATGATTATTTGTCTTCAAGATGATCTTTTTGTGCAGTGTCTTACTGAAGTTCTCTGCATTTCTTGAATTTGAATGTTGACCTCTCTATCTAGGTTAGGGAAGTTCTCATGGATGATATTTTGATCCATGAGATCAAAAATATCAAAAGTCAACTTTTGCTAAGTTGACTCCATTTTCTCTGTCATTTTTAGGTACACCAGTTGTAGATTCAGTCTCTACATAATCCCATATTTCTCAGAGGTTTTGTTCATTCTTTTTCATTCTTTTTTTCTATTCTTATCTGCCTGTCTTATTTCAGAAAGCCATTCTTTAAGCTCTTACATTGTTTCCTCCACATGGTCTATTCTGCTGTTAATACTTGTGATTGCATTGTGAAATTCTTGTAGTGTTTTTCAGCTCTATTAGGTTGGTTATGTTATTCTCTATACTGGCATTTTGTCTGCCAGGTCATGCAATGTTTTACTGTGATTTTTAGCTCTGTTGTATTGGCTTACAACATACTCCTATAGCTCAATGAACTTCATTACTGTTTATATTCTGAATGCTATTTCTGCCATTGCAGCCTCAGCCCTGTTCTGAACCCTGGCTGGAGAGGTGATGCAGTTATGTGGAGGTAGGAAGGTACTCTGGCTTTTTGAGTTTTCGGTATTCTTGCACTGATTCTTTCTCATCTTTGTGCACTTATCTAACTTCAGTCTTTGAGACTGCTTACTTTTGGATGGTATTTTGTTTTCTTTCATCCTATTTGATGATGTTGAAGATTTGTTTGTGTTATAAGGTAGGTTCAGCTGACTGGCTTCATTTCTGGGAGATTTTATGGCACCAACACTCAGCTCCCAACTTCTGGACTGTGTGCTCTAACTCTGGGGGACTTGTATTAGGCCCCAGCTTTGTTCTCTTGTGTCAGGTCCATCCCGCAGACTCTGGCTGAGTGACAAATGAAAAAGGTATTCAGACACAGTTATTTTGCCTGAGAATGCAGCTAGGGGACTGCACTGCTTAGCACCGCCAATGAGAGTGCAGCCCCACTAAGCCAGAGAACTTTGTATTAATTTAGTACAAATTTAAAGACAAAGACCTGGAGCAAACGTAATTTATGGGAAATTAACATTGTTGACCCCTGAGTTGAGAGCAGTCCTGCACATGAATGATCAAAGGTTGGTTTCCTGAGACATAAGTAAACCAATTTATCTAGATATGTTTCTTTACATTCCTTTGTTATCTAACCCTTGCCCTTAAGAGAATTTAGCTGCCTTCAGCTAAATTCTTCTCCAAAGTTTTTGGCCTTCCAAGAAGGTTTGCATCTTTCCCTATAATTTTTCTTACATCTTCTCCAATCACGCTTGAGCCCGGAAATTAAAGAAAGAAAAGTAAAATTAAAAAGAGAAAGAAACAATCTTTCTGTATTAGGCTGACTCATCCCAAAGGCAGTAACAGGCAAAGCCCAGACCCAGGCAAAGTCTCAATAGCATTATCTAAGAAGCCGGGGCTCAAAGAATGTGCTCTGGAGAGTCTCCCAGAGCTCCCTCAACATAGGGAGAAGAAAAACAAATTTTCCTTTCTCTTTTGATTCTGTTATTCATCTAAGCAGCACAGTGAAGATCATGAGATACCTGAGCAGGCCTGGATTGCAGTCCCCTAGATGCCATAGCAAAGGTTATGAGATAAGCCCATGCAAAGCACTGGAGCAAGCCTAGATAACAGCTATCTGGGCTGCATAGCAAGAGTCATATGTAAGCCTGAGTTTTGAACTTGTCATAGTATGATTGACTGCCTTTGTTCTTCTTCTGTATCCTTGCTTTTGCGTCACTATACTTTGCACCACTGTAAGCTTGTTTCAAGTTAAACCACCCCCTTTTAGAAGTGTGTATAAAAGGCAAGTGCTGTCTTTGTTCAGGGTCCAGTCTTTGGATATTAATCTGCTGGTTCTGAGTGCTCTCAATAAAAATCCTCCTGTTTCGTCTACCAATCTCTCCAGTCTCCTGATTCCCACAACAACCTGATCAATCTCTTACACTCTGGCTCCTCGAGATTTGGAGTCCACTGTGCTGGGGATAGCAAACTGCAGTACCTGCAGCAAAGTACTAGTGGATATAGGGGTGTCTGCCTCTCTGCAGGTGTTCACCACAGTATTGGAGGCAAGGCAGCTGTTAGGGGAGCAAGGGCCTTCTGCTGGAGACAGCGTGCTCTGCTACACTGTAGGTGGTGATGGCTTGGGGTGGGGTGCTGGCCAGTGGAGGTCTTGGAGCCTTATCTGTGGTCTGCAAGCAGGAGCAATTGCTCAGGTTGTGGGGGGATCCCCTGCTCTGTGTGTGGCACAGCACAAGGGCAGGGCACTTGTGTAGATAGGGCTTGATGACTCTGTGCCCAACAAGGATCCATCTGCAGTGGTGGTTGGTGGGGCTCATGGGGGGCACACTGCACTCCCATGTGCTGTTGAAACAAATAAAGCCCACCTATGCAGATATATGCCAGCAAAGTGATGTGGGGAGTTGCCGTCTCATATCATTTTTAATAAATCTTCTGATATTGTCTCAAATCTTGGAAACCTGTGTCAGCTCAAAAAGACATCCTTGTATAAAACGGAAATGTGTCTACCTTTAAAATATATATGTGATAGATTATTTATTCATAGTAGCTGAATTTAATGCAATTAATGTTGTAATGAATACAGGACATATTAATATGCTAAGAGTAGACTACTTAAATGTTTGTATTTTCAGTAACTCAAATATATGCATATCTATACATGAACTAAAACAGAATTTTGCCCAAATCACTCAAAAGATTAGTTAAATTAAATATGTTTAAAATATACTCAAATACTTTGTATATAATAGATTGTCAAGTAATTAAAATAATTTACATGTTTTATTTAGGTGTCCTTAACTTTAAAATATATATCTACATATAATTTACATTATATTACTGACCACATGGTTAAATATGATAGTTTGGCAGAAATCAATTCATATTAATTATGAAAGACCTACTTTTGGAAAATATTCCTCAAGTTTGATATCAATTCTGACTCTATTATTGACATTGATGTTAAATGTAAACCTCTGTTTTTGTCTAAAATTTGATGCTACAAAATATTTCTGTTGTCCGTATTCTTCCAGGGACAGAATATCTCATGAATTAGCATTTTTTTTTACTTATGTATCACAATATCGCATACTCAGAAAGCTGTTTTGATAAAATACAACTTTCTCAGTCATTACCCAATACTGCAATTATATGTCACAAATGTATCTGTATAACCAAATGTAACATATGCAAATTTTTTTTGCTGATTATAATTATTAATGAATCAACCAAATGAGAAAAAAACTCTCAATTCAATATTAACTTAAACTTTCCAACTTGCCAAAAGTGTTGGTAATATTTGTTTTAAATATTTAAACGTTTGAATCATATGAATATGTTAAATGAATAAATATTAATGGTATCTTTTAACAAGTGGACACTTCAACGTTTTGGAGAGGTAAGCACATACATATTTTTTGTGTGTTCATTCACATATAAACAATCTGTAATTAACTTTGATCATATTCCTAAAAAGACTAGGATTTTTTTCTGTTGTGTTTATTTTTATATAAAATTTACATAAAATAGGGTGAACAAATTTAAGTAATATTTATAAGTTTTGACAAATGCATATACATATGTAATTAAAATATAGTAACGTTTACTATTATGTTGTAGTAACCATCATACCACAAAGTCCACTCATGTTCTTTCTCATTTAACTGCATCTCCATTCCCAAGGCAACAACTATTCTATTTACAATTGATTAGTTTTTGTCTTCCAGAAATTCATATGAATGGAACCATACAACATGTACTTTTGTGTACAGATTAGTTAAAATAATGTTTTTGATATTCATAAACGCTTTTGCATATATAAATAGTTGGTCTCTTTCAATAGGTAGGTGGTATTTTCTTGTATGAATATACCAGATTTTTTTCTACTTGTTGTTGAACACATCAGCTTTACTATTTTGGGGTAATTAAAAGTTAATTCATTATTACAATTCTTATTCAAGTCTTTCTGTGGAGAAGAGTTTTTTACTCCTTTTGAATAAGTGCCTAGGAGTGACTTGATTATAAGGAAGTTGGGTGGATGAATAATTAATTTTATAGAAAATAGCCAAATTGGTTTTCAAATAGTTGCAAATTTATTTAATTTAAATTGTCATTTTGTAAAAGTATTTTTAAATATATTTTTCTTTGTTAGGTTACATGTGACAGTACATGTGTAGTAGTTGAGTATCTGCTGACATCTTTATTTTTACAATAATAAATTCTACTTTCATGCAAATGTACAAATATGACCCAATAAATTTTCCTAATGTCTCTTTCTAGTTAATACCTCTCAATAATGAAGCAATCACTTTTCTCATATCTGCACAGTAGTTGTATCTGTTTTTGGAATTAAAACAGTGTGCACTAATTTATGCCTGGCATCTTTTGGTTCAACATGTGTTTGAGATTAATTGTGTCATTGTGCGTATCAAAAGCTCATTAATTGTTAATTGGTGAAAGGTAATCTCTCTTGTGTGATTATGTCAGACAATGTTTATCCATTTTTCTTTGATAGACATTTAGAATTTTTCATATTTTTGGCTATCTTAAATAAAGTTTCCATATACATGTTTATATAACTTATGTTTTGGTTATGTTTTTTCTGATCGAGGGCCTGTAAACACCTTATAATGGAGTTCTTTGTCATAGTATAGGTGTATGCTTAACATTATGAGAAAATAAGACATTTCCAAAGAGTTTTCAGAAGGTTTTAAAACATTTTACATTTCTACCATCAAGGTATGAGAGTTCCAGTAGCTCTAAATCCTTACAAAACTTTGTGCTGCCAGTCTCTGCGAATGTGTTAAAGAAATTTTAACCTATCTACAGTTTAATATAATGGAAGTTTTTTAATGTTATCTTTGTGAGTGCTGGATATTTTGTATTTCTGTACAAAATATGAGCTTTTTCTCTAGGACACAGTTAATTTGTTCAAAACCACTTGATCCTTTAAGTACTTCTTTTATGATTTTTTGATGGGTTCAACTCAGTACTCAGTTTAAATGTAATTAATTTCTACCCCTGAGGCAAGACCTTTTAAATTGCTTTATCAAATGCTCTGTGAATTGAGCTCTTTTTGTTTCATTTGGCTGGCAAATACAGGTATAATCCAGGTCATATGTGAATGTCAGGCACTGGTTTTTGTTGTTGTTATTGTTTGTTTGTTTTTAATCTTTGAAGATGGTGGTTTCCCTAGCAGTGAGCAGATTACTCACATGTATGCACTAATCAGTATTCGGCTAAGCACTGAAAGGAAAACATCTGTAGATATCAGAGACTTCTCTCTTTGAATCTCTAGCTTCTCAGACCTAGAAACTCTAGTTACCTTAGTCTCCTGGAACTCTTGACTTTGTACAACGCTAGGAGCCCACTTTCTCTGCCCCACTGTTGGAAACTCTCTCTAGCCACTAAATTAGGGCAGTAGCGGGGTTTACTCCTTTGTTTTCTGTCTTTCAGGAATTACTTCATTCCCTCATATCCAGAGTCTTGTATTTCTGTGGGTGTTTCCTTGATTTTGTTTTTCAAGCAAGAAGATAAATCTAGTCTTCGGGTAGTCTTTCTTTAATAATTAGTGAGGGGTAATATTATACCTCATTACATATTTGTGTTTCTTCATTCAAGATATTTCTGTTCAGAGTAAATCCTGACATCAGAAGCAAGATATTCTGAACTATTTTGGGGTATTTTGAATTCAGGAACATTTCAAAACAGAGCAGCAGGCATGTTGATGGTATTTAACAATGTCATATCTCTTATTCTCTGAATATTGTCGAAGTGTGAAATTCTCTTAAGAGTCACTTGGGAGCATAACAAAGCTAAGAGGTGGGCAATAAATATTAAATGTTCAAACTTGCCCTCTTCACATATTTAAACATAGCATTTCTTTTCAGCTACTTCTAATACTCTTTTTAGAGTAAGTCATTAGCTAGGAGGAATAACATCTTTGAAAAAGTGAAGCAGTGTAGGATAATGTTTCTCTTATGTTAAGTGTATCTGTTAGATTTTCTGGTGTATTTTCAGTAGACTTCAATTAAAATATGTAAATAAAATGTTATATAGTATCTTTCAAATATAGAATTCTGTTTTAATAAACATGTTTATCCAAACATATCATGAAGTAGTTATTATAATTAAGGCTGATATATCTTTGCTTTATTTAATAAAATGATTAATAACATTAACTTTCTGTTTTCAAAATTTAAAATATTATATGCTAGCAGAGAGAACAATTTATAGCGATATGTACATATTTTTCCATTAAGTACACTGGTATAGTTTAATAATAATGCCTAATACGATCAATGGAATTATTTCTTGTTCATTTATGTGTCATTTACCTAATTATTCTCAAACTCAGGATGCAATGGGAAATCAATTATGTTACTATGCCTTTGTCATAACTATTGCCTCATAAATAGCATGCATTTAGCTACACGCTTCATACTATTGCAATTCAAAGATTGTGAAATGCCAACTCAATTTACCGTTGTTTTGTAATTTTTTGGAAATGAAAAATTTCTTACCCACCTAAATGTAATCTTAACTAGAATGCTTTGGTAAACTTTCTTAACAAATTTTTCTTCATTATACTTACATGTATTCTGTGATATAATGCAACATACATACCGTTTCAGTTATACCAGTTTTTAAGAAGATTTGTATTTTCCCCCAGATATAATGAAAATTGATTTGGCAGTGACTACTAGCATTACAAAGGTGGTTGGCATTTTAATAACTTGAATGAGAAAATCTGCAGCTCCATGTCTGTGTGTAGCAACACAAATACATTTTATCAAAAAATAAAATAATTTGCCTGAACAGTTAACTGAAGTTAACATTACTTTTATTTTTAATCTTCAAGATTAAATCAGGATAAATAATAGCACTATACTAAAAATATAATCAACATACTTGATAGTTTTATAAGTTAGGTAATAGATTTTTGACATGAATACCTAAAATGGAAAAAAGTGAGTATTTTTAATTCTTGGATTATAAAGCCTTTATAAGATAAATGATTTCAAATTACTTCCTTCAAATGTAGTGCAAATTTTGAACTTTATCAATTTATTTCCTTTATCTACAGAGGTGATCAAACTCTTGATTTTTTGGTTTAATCTTTACTACAGCCTAATAGATTATATTATTTTTCTCAATTATTAAGTCTCCTTCTGCATCAAAAAATGATGCATATCTACTTCTGTCAGGTAAAGGCAAATAATATTGATAGATATACAAGTATTTTATAAAATCTTCTTAAAGGAAGAAAATGGTAAGTATGTAAGGAATTACTTGATCAAAAATCACTTTGGGAAACTGAGGTGGATGGATCATGAGGTCAGAAGTTCGAGAACAGCCTGGCCAACATAGTGAAACTCCATGTCTACTAAAAATACAAAAATTTGCTGGGCATGGTGGTGCATGCCTATAGTCCCAGCTACTTGGGAGGCTGAGGCAGGGGAATAGCTTGAACCCAGGAGGCAGAGGTTGTGGTGAGCCAAGATCGTGCCAATGCACTCCAGCCTGGGCAACAGAGCAAGACTCTGTCTCAAAAAAAAAAGTATGAGAATTAATTAGGGCTCAAATATCTGATATTTTTCGAGAAGGTTGTTTGATCCAGAAGAAACTCAATGGTGGATAAGTGAGAACGCAGTAGTAGAAATGTCAGGCAAAAATGGGAAGTTTTCTTGGAAATCCACTTCCTAAAACCTGTGCTATTGTTTTAAAGGCCTGAAATATCAGAGTATTTTTAAACCAAACGATTACTGACCCTTGTCCCTCCACTTCCGGAAAAATGTGTGGATTGCTGTCCTGAAAATGAATAAACCAGGTTAAATAGTAGAAATGGGAAAAGTTGTGATTTTGAGGGATAGTCCACAGGCTGGCTGTCATAGCGGGAAGCTACTAATTTAATTTATATTGTTCTTAAAGTAATCTACAGAGATACCTAGTAAAGATAAAGAAAATGATTCTATATCAGAAGTCATCATTCCAGGATTTGAGGAATCCTTCCAAGTAATTTTGGCAGAAGCAGTAAGCATCATACTTTCAAAGTTAATAAAGAATGCAAAGAAACAAGACACATTGTGCAATAAGTAGCAGGAAAAATAACAGAAAAAAGTCACAAAAATTGCAGATCTGGTATTATTACAGACACATTGAAAAACATGTATTTGTATTATGTTCTAAGAAAATAAATTTGAAAATATCTGCCAAATGAAAACAATACAATGTAATCTTTAGCTTTAACACGAAACTAATAACAAATTTTAAAGAATAAATGATACTATGACTAAAATTAAACATTAGGAGCATGAGTATGATAATATTTTGGACACAGCAAAAGAACTAGATCACTGGAAGCTAAATCAGAAAAGCAAATGAGCATAGTTCAATACAGTGAGATAAAAAAATGGAAATGTAGAAGAGTGGTTATCACAAATAATGAGTTGTGTGAGGTGATATATTTAAATAGAGAGCTAGAATAAAATAAATGGAGCAAATAAATATGTGAATACTTAATGGTTTAAACTTTCCAAAATGATGAAAGATACACGTGTCCATTCAAGAAACACAGTAAATTTCAAGGAAAAAATAACCACTGAATTAACACTTAACAATAAATCTGATGTGAGAGAAAGAGAGAAAACGAGAGCCGGAAAGACAGACACAGAGAAAGAGAAATCCTTAAAAGAACCATGGGGGAAAAAAAAGACACTTTAAAATGTGGCAGCTGGACTACTTATTAAGAGCAACATAGTAACCTAAATACATTTTATAATTTACCTCTTTTCATCACACTAAAGATATCTTGATTTACAATCTTGATTTTTAAACCCAACATCTAAATCCTTAATTTATGAACACCTGATACTCACCAAGGAAACCCTAAAAGGCAGAAGAGCCAAAATGGCCATCAAGACGCAGCCAGGAAGATCCTCCACCGAAAGAGCCAACCATCAAGAAAACCAGTACACTCTGAGCAGATCTTCAGAAGGAAGTCATTGAGAGTGGAAGGAGAGAGGATGGAGATACTGGGCTTAAGGATCAGAAAGCTGGGAACCCAGCATGGGGTTGTAGAGCATCAGGACTCGTTCCTGGCCCTAAGAGGTGAGGGAAGGGGTGAGTTAAATAGGATGGAGTGGCTTACTCTTTCCAAAGAGCTCCAGAATCCTAGCTTTAGGAGACTTCACAATCCGCATGGACATTCGAGCTAGCAAGGAGCGTTGCTTGGAGAAGTAGCAAAGACAGGATTCCTGTATGTGTAGAGCCCAGATAGTTTGACATAAGAATGGTTCCAGTGAAGCACAGCCAGGGACACCCATTTCCTAAGGCTTACCACATGCCTCTGAGTGACTTTGGTTATTATTGATTGTCAGACCTGCACAGAGAAGGGCTGTCTTGCCTATGGGATATGCCAGTGTGATTAGATGCTCTCCTGTCGACTGGCCTCTCCTGGGGTCCCTGCCAGGCCATACCCTCTTGGAGGGCAGCTTTGCATGCCCAACCAGGGTGCTTCTCAGTGGCCATCACCATAGCAGCAGACTCTACTCTGCTCTCATTGGAGAGCTTCTGCAAATATACCTCCAACAGTGCACACCTACTTACTGTTCCTCCTCACTGCATTGCCAGCACGCACTGTGCACAGTCTCCACTCCCTGTTTTGCCAGTGTGCACATATGCACAGGTCTCACTGCAACTGCATGGGCCCCACTGGTATGTGTGTGTGTAAACCCTGCCAACCTGCCACTGCCAGGGTGAGTATGAGTATAACATGCCACACTGCACCCCTGCTGCAGCTGGTGCACATGTGCATTAAGCATGGAACCCACAGCAAATGCTCCAATGAAGCACTTTTGTTGGCATCCCCCATTGGACTGTTGTTGCCAGTGGACTGAGAATGCTGTGGCCCTGTCAGTGCAGCAGGTACTTCATCTTGAGGGGGCAGATAACAAAGCTGTGGGCCAGGTCCCAGTCCCCCCAGTGTTAGAGCATACATCCCAGGAGAGCTGAGCTGAGCTTTGGACACCTGAAATCATCCAGAAATGAAGCCAGTCAATTAAATGCAACTTATAGCATAGTAAACCCTCAAAGGCATCAAAGTATATACAAGCAAAAAGCCCCATCCAAAACAAACAAACAAACAAACAAAAAAACTTCAAAGATTAAAGGAACATTAGCTTACAGAGATGAGAAAGAACCAGCATAACTACACTGGCAATTCAATAATCCAGAGTGTCTTCTTAACTTCAGATGACCACACTAGCTCCCCAGCAACAGTTGTTAACCAAACTGAAAAGACTGAAATAATAGACATAGAATTCAGAAGCTTGATGGCAGTGAAGATTACTGAGATTCAGGAGACAGTTAAAAGCCCATCCAAAGAATCTAAGGAATCAATTAGAAAGAAACAAGAGCTAAGAGATGAAATAGTCATTTATTTAAAAGACCCAAACTCTTGCCAGGCACAGTGGTTCACACCTGTAATCCCAGCAATTTGGGAGGCCGAGGCAGCCAGCTTACCTGAGTTCAGGAGTTCGAGACCAGGCTGGCCAACATGGTGAAACCCCATATCCACTAAAAATACAAAACTTAGAGAGGCATGGTGGCACACACCTGTAGCTCCAGCTACTCGGGTGACTGAGGCAGGAGAATGGCTTGAATTCAGAGGTTGCAGTGAGCCGAGATCACACCATTGCATTCCAGCCTTGGTGCCTTGGTGAAAGAGCAAGACTCCATCTCAAAAAAAAAAAAAAAGAAAGAAAAAGACCTAAACTCGTCTAAGAGCTGAGAAACTCACTATGAGTATTTCATTGCATAACTGGAAGTGTTAACAGCAGAAAGGACTAAGCTGAGGAAAAAAATCTTAGAGCTGGGAGATGGGTTCATTGAATCAACTCAGACAAATATAAAGGGGTGGGTCACTGTATTAGTCTGTTCTCATGCTGCTATAAAGAACTGACTGAGACTGGGTAATTTAGAATCAAAAGAGGTTTAATTGACTCACAGTTCTGCATGGCTGGGGAGGCTCCAGGAAACTTACACTTATGGTGGAAGGGGCAGCAAACACGTCCTTCTTGATGTGGCTGCAGGAGAGTGAAGTGCAAAGCAAAGTCGGGGAAAGCCTCTTATAAAAGCTTCAGATCTCATAAGAACTCACTCACTATCATGAGAACAGTATGATCCCCATGTCTAATCACCTCCCACGATGTCCTTCCCCCAACACGTGGGGATTACAATTCGCATTACAATTCAAGATGAGATTTTGGGTAGGGACACAAAGCCAAACTATATTATTCCGCCCATGGCCCCTCACAAATCTCATGTCCTCACATTTCAAAACACAATCATGCCTTTCCAAGAGTCCCCCAAAGTCTTAATTCATTTCAGCATTAACCCAAAAGTTCAAGTTCATAATCTCATGTGAGAAAAGGCAAGTCCCTTCCACCTATGAGCCTGTAACATCAAAAGCAAGTTAGTTATTTCCTGGATACAATGAGAGTGCAGGCACTGGGTAAATACACCCATTGGAGATGGGAGAAATTGACCAAAACAAAGGAGCTATAGGCCCCATGCAAGTCTGAAATCCAATAGGGCAGTCATTAAACCTTAAAGTTTCAAAATGATGTCCTTTGACCCCATGTCTCACATCCAGGTCACGCTGATGCAAGAGGTGGGATACCATGGCTTTGCGAAGCTCCACTCCTGTGGCTTTGCAGGATACAGCTTCCCTTCTGGCTGCTTTCACAGGCTGGCGTTGAGTGCCTGCAGCTTTTCTAGGTGAGTGGTGTGAGCTGTTGGTGGATCTATCATTCTGGGATCTGGAGAATGACGGCCCTCTTCTCACAGCTCCACTAGTCAGTGCCCCAGTGGAGACCCTGCATGGGTGCTCTGACCCCACATCTTCCTTCTGCACTGCCCTAGCAGAGGTCTCCATGAGGGCCCTTCCCCTGCAGCATACTTCTGTCTAGACATTCAGGTGTTTCCCTACATCCTTTGAAATTCAGGCTGAGGTTCCCAAAGCTCAACTCTTGTCTTCTGCACACCCACAGGCCCAATATCACATAGACTCTACCAAAGCTTGGGGTTTGCAGTATTATTAAAATGCCCATTCTGCCAAACCCAAGTTACAGATTCAATGTGATTCCTATCATACTACCAAAAACATTTTTCACTGAACTAGAAAAAATATTCTAGAATTAATCTGGAACCAAAAAAGTGCCTGAATAGCCAAAGTAATTCTAAGCAAAAAGAACAAAGCTGGGGGCATCACACTCCCTGGCTTCAAACTATACTACAAGGCTACAGTAACTAAAACAGACACATAGTGTAATGGAACAGTTTTGAGAGCACAGAAATAAAGCTGTACATGAACAATCATCTGATTTTTAACAAAGCTGACAAAGACAAACAATGGGGAAAGGACATCTTATTCAACAAATGGTGCCAGGATAACCTGCTGACCATACACAGAAGATTGAAACTGGACCCCTACCTTTCACCATACACAAAAATCAACCCAGGATGGATTAAAGACATAAATGTAAAACTTCGAACTATAAAATCTCTAGAAGAAAACCTTGGAAATACCATTCTGGAAATATTATGCAAGAAATAAAACCTACTTGATTGTGGTGGATTAGCTTTTTGATGTACCGCTAGATTTGGTTTGCTAGTATTTTGTTGAATTTTCTGTATCTATGTTCATTAGAAATATTGGTCTGAAGTTTTGTTTTTTTTTTTCATTGCATCTCTGCCAGGATTTGGTATCAGAATGATGTTGTCCTCATAGAATGAGTTAGGTATGAGTCCCTCCTCCTCAATTATTTTAGATAGTTTCAGTAGGTGTGGTATCAGCTCTTCTTTATACATCTGGTAGAATTTGGCAGTGAATCCTTTGGGGCCAACACTTTTTCTGGTTGATAGGCATTGTATTGCCAATTTATTCTGGAACTTCCTATTAGTCTGTTCAAAGTTTCATTTTCTTCCTGGTTCAATCTTTGAAGATCGCTTCCAGGAATTTATGCAACTTTTCTGGGTTTTTTAGTTTGTGTACATAGAGGTGTTCATAATCATCCCTGAGGGTTGTTGTATTTCTGTGGTGTCAGTGGTAATGTCCCCTTTGTCTCTTTTGTGATTATGTTTATTTGAATATTGTCTCTTTTTTTCTTTATAAGTTTAGATAATGGCCTATCAACATTATTTTTTCTTTCAAATACCCAACATTCAGTTTTGTTGATTTTTTTACATTTTTTTCTAATCTACATTTTGTTAATTTCACTTATGATTGTGGCCATTTCTTTTCTTCTACTACCTTCGAGGCTGGTTCTTTTTTGTTTTTTAGGTTCCTCTATCTGTGATGTTAGGTTGCAAATTTGAGATCTTTCTAGCTGTTGACATAAGTGTTTAGCACAATAAACTTTCCTTTTAACCATGCTTTAGCTGTGTTTTAGAGTTTCTGGTGTGTTGTATCTTTGTTTTCATCAGAGTCTAAGAATTTCTTGATTTCTGCCTTGATTTTATTGTTTACCCAAAAGTCATTCAGGTTGTTTAATTTTCACTTAATCCTACGGTTTTGGCAGATCTTCTTGGTATTGATTTGTATTTTTATTGTGCTGTGGTCTGAGTGTGTGGCTGGTAAAATTTTTTTTTATTTGTTGAGAATTGACTTATAGCTGAGCATGTGGTTGATTTTAGAATATGTGTCATGTGCAGATGATAAGAATATATATTCTGCTGTTGATGTGTGGAGTGTTCTGTAGATGTCTGTTAGGTGTATTTGGCCAAGTGTCAAGTTTAGGTCCCGAATATCTTTGTTAGTTTTCTGCCTTGGTGATCTGTCTTACACTGTCAGTGAGGTGTTGAGGTCTGCCACGGTCATCGTGTAGTTATGTAAGTTTCTTTGTATATCTATAAGAGCTTGTTTTATGAATCTGAGTGCTCCAGTGTTAGGTGCATATATGTTTAGGATAGTTAAGTCTTCTTGTTTAATTGAATCCTTCATCATTATGTAATGCCCTTTATTGTCTGTTTTTATCATTATTAGTTTAATGTCAGTTTTATCTAAAATAAGAACAGCAACACCTGTTCTTTGTTTTTCATTTGTTTGGTAGTTCTTTCTCCGTCCCTTTACTTTGAATCTATGGGTTTTCTCACATGTGAGATGGGTCTCTTGAAGGCAGCATACAGTTGGGTCTTGATTCTTTATCCACTTTGCCACTCTGTGCCTTTTAAGTGGGTGTTTAGCTTGTTTATCTTCAATATTGACATGTGCACATTCGATCCTCCCAGCATGTTGTTAGCTGGTTGTTACGTAAACTTGATTGTGTAATTACTTTATAGTGTTGATGGTCTATATACTTGAGTGTGTTTTTCTGGTGCTAGGTGACAGTCCTTCATTTTCATGTTTAGCACTTTCTTAAGGATCTCTTGGGGTCTCTAAAGGCATGGTGGTAATAAATTCCCCTAGCTTTTGCTTATCTGAAATGGATTTTATTTATCCCTTGTTTATGAAGCTTAGTTTGGTGGGACATAAAATTCTTGGTTCAAAATTTCATTTTTTCAAAAATGCTGAATATGGATTCTTAATGTCTTCTGACTGTGGGGTATTGCTGAGAGTTCCCCTGTGAGTTTGATGTAGTATCCACTTTATGTGACCTGCCCCTTGTCGTTAACTGCCTTTAATATTTTTTCTTTTGCATTGACCTTCAAGAATCTGATTACTTTGTGTCTCTGCAATGGTTGTCTTATATAGTATCTTACACGGGTTATCTGAATTTTCTAAATTTATATGTCAATCTCGCTAGTGAAATTGGGGAAATTTTTTATAGAATCCCTTATTTCTCCAAGGTTTTTTCTTTTCTTTTCTTTTCTTTTCTTTTCTTTTTTTTTTTTTTGAGATGGAGTCTTGCTCTGTAGCCCAAGCTGGAGTGCAGTGGCATGATCTCGGCTCACTGCAAGCTCCACCTCCCGGGTTCCTACCAATCTCCTGCCTCAGCCTCCTGAGTAGCTGGGACTACAGGCACCTGCCACCATGCCCAGTGATTTTTTTTTTTTGTATTTTTATTAGAGACGGGGTTTCACCATGTTAGCCAGGATGGTCTCAATATCCTCCCAAAGTGCTGGAGTTACCGGCATGAGCCACCGTGCCTGACCTTTCATTTTTTTAAATTCTTCTTTTCTTTATTTATTTTCTGTCTGTGTTAACTTATATTATCAGTCTTCAATCTCTGAGATTCTTTTCTTGGCTTAGTCCATTCTGCTGTGAATATTTCCAATCATTTTATGAAATTCTTGTGGTGTGTTTTGTCACTCTATCTGCTAGGTTTGGTTTCCATTTGTTTGTTTTGTTTTGTTTTTTCAAATGGCTAATTTTTTTCTCTTTAATCATTTTACTGGATTCCTCAGATTCTAGGAAATAGTGTTCAATTTTCCCCTGAATTTCAATGATCTTCATTTCCTTCTACCTCTCAGTTCTATATCTGTCATTTCAGCCGTTTCCTTCTATTTAACAACCATTGCTATAGAACTAGTGCAGTCATTTGGAGGTAAAGTGACACTCTGACTTTTTGAGTTGCTAGAGTTCTTATATTGGCTTTTTCTCATCTATGTGGGCTGGTGTTTCTTTAACTGTGGTATAACTTGCGCATAGTGAGTTGACTTTGTTTCTGGATGTTTTCAAAGCACCTTTTTGCATGATCTTTATTAGTAGCTGAATTATTGTCCTGGGTTTCACAGGGGCTTATATTAGCAAAGTACTTTTAGTGTTGAAGTTTCTGCTGCAATCTGGCTGATGACACTTAGGTATAATGGCTGATAGGTAGGCTCTTGTTCAGCCTACCTACCTATAATGGCTGATAGGTAGGCTCTTGTTCATATACAAATGTGTATTTTCTCACATTTGCAGCCATGCTCCGTGTCAGTATTCTGTGTGTGTAGGCTTCGCTCCTACTGAAATGCTGGCTGCATAGCTTGGCTTGTCACTGCAGTGCTGCACATCACAGCCCTGGGGTGAGCTCAAGGTTTTTGTTTCCTCGCAAGCTTGGGGACAAAAGAGGTGGGGACCTTGGCAGTGGTAACGGCTGGAGGTCTATCACTTGTCTTTTGCAGCTCCACCATACAGAAATGTAGAGATGCTGCCAAATGGAGTGGTCAACCTTGATGGGGCCTGTGCATTTTGGAATCAAGCTGGGGGACACTACTGGTGATAAGCAGAGGGTGTCAGGGCTTGTGAGAAGACAGATTCACCTCTTCTCTGTAGGGTAGCTGCAGTCTGCTGGAGGTGTGAGTAAAGCACTTGGGGTCTTGTTCCCTCCCCAGTTGGAGGGCAGCAAGGGCAGTACTACTGAATAGCAGTTGCAGAGAAACTTTCAGTTGCTTCTGGGATCTCCACCCCAGAGAAATGCAGAACCACTGCCACTGGGCATTTTCAGCCTGGAGTGGGGCTGCTGCACATGAGCCTTTGCCAGGGCCCCTACCTGGTGAAGAGCAGGGGATCAGGGGCTCACAGAGAATAGAGATTGGGCTCCATGCCATATGGTGATCATATGGTAATCATAGTGTGCTGGAAGCATGAGTAAAGCATTCAGGCTCTTTTATTTCTTTCCCAGTCTAAGACAGCAAGGGCAGGTACCACTGCAGTGGCAGTGGCAGTTGGCTGTCATTTGCCTCTGGGACCTCCATCGCAGGATAACACAGAGCCACTGGCAATAGAAATGTTCAGCTTGGGTGAGGTAGCTACTCTGCAGGCCCAAGCAAGGAGCTCTGCTTAGTGAAGGATAGGAGTTGGGAACTCACAAGGAAGACAGACTGGGCTCTATGCTATATGGCAGCTGTGTCATGATGAAGGTGCTAGTGAAGCAACCAGGATTTTGTTCTTTCACCAGCCCAAGGGCAGTTTCTTAGTCCTTTTTTACACTGCTGATAAAGACATACCTGACACACTGGACAATTTACAAAAGAAAGAGGTTTAATCTTGTAGTTCTACATGGCTGGGGAGGCCTCAAACTCATGGCAGAAGGCAAGAAGAGGAGCAAGTCACATCTTACATGGATGCCTGCAGGCAAAGAGAGACCTTGTTTGGGGAAACTCCCATTTTTAAAGCCATTGGATTTCATGATACCCATTCACTATCATGAGAACAGCATGGGGAAGACCCACTCTCACGATTCAATCATTTCCCCCTGGGTCCCTCCCACAACATGTAGAAATTATGGGAACTACAAGATGAGACTTGGGTGGGGACACAGAGTCAAACCATGTTATTATATCCCTGGCCCCTCCCAAATCTCATATCTTCACATTTCAAAACCAATCATGCCTTCCCAACAGTCCCACAAAGCCTTAAGTAATTTCAGCATTAACTCAAAAGTCCACAGTCCAAAGTCTCATCTGAGACAAGTCAAGTCCCTTCCACTTATGAGCCCGTAAAATCAAAAGTAAGTTAGTTACTTCCTAGATACAATGGGGATACAGGCATTGGGTAAATACAGCCATTCCAAATGGGAGAAATTGGACAAAACTACAGGGCTACATGCCCCATGCAAGTCTGAAATCCAGAGGGGCAGTCAAATTTTAAAGCTCCAAAATGATCTCCTGGTAACTCCATGTCTCACATCCAGGTCATGCTAATGCAAGAGGTGGGTTCCCAAGGTCTTGGGTAGCTCCACCCCTGTGGCTGTGTAAAGTACAGCCTCCCTCACAGCTGCTTTCACAGGGTGACACTGAGTGTCTTAGTCTTCTCCAGGTGCACGGTGCAGGCTGTCAGCGGATTTACCATTCTGGGGTCTGGAGGATGGTGGCCCTCTTCTCACAGCTGCATTAGGCAGTACCCCAGTAGGGACTCTGTGTGGGGGTTCCAACCCCACATTTCCCTTCCACACTGCCCTAAGCAGTGGTTCTTTATGAGGGCCTCACCCTTGCAGTGAACTTATTCCTGGACATCCAGGCATTTCTACACATCTTCTGAAATCTAGGCAGAGGTTCCCAAACCCCAATTTTTGACTTCTGTGCTCTCACAGGCTCAACATCAAGTGGAAGCTGCCGAGGCTTGGGGCTTGTACCCTCTGAAGCCACAGCCCAAACTCTACATTAGCCCCTTTCAGCCATGGCTGGAGCAGCTGGGATGCAGGGTGCCAAGTCCCTAGGCTGCTCACAGCATGATGATCCTGGGCCTGGCCCACAAAACCACTTTTTTTCTCCTAGGTCTCCAGGCCTGTGATGGAAGTGACTGCCCTGAAGAACTCTGGCATGCCTTAGAGACATTTTCCCTATTGTCTTGGGGATTAACATTCGCCTCCTCATTACTTATGCAAATTTCTGCAGCTGACTTAAATTTCTCCTCAGAAAATGGGATTTTCTTTTCTATCACATTGTCAAGCTGCAAACTTTTTGAACTTTTATGCTCTGCTTCCTTTGTAAAACTGAGTGAATTTAATAGCACCCAAGTCACATCTTGAATGCTTTGCTGCTTAGAAATTTCTTCCATGAGATACCCTAAATCATCTTTCTCAAGTTCAAAGTTCCACAAATCTCTAGGGCTCGAGCAAAATGTCACCAGTCTCTGTGCTAAAACATAACAAAAGTCACCTTTGTTCCAGTCCCCAAGATCGTCATCTCCATTGGAGACCACCTCATCCTGGATTTCATTGTCCATATCATTATCATCATTTTGGGCAAAGCCATTCAACAAGTCTCTAGGTGGTTCTAAACTTTGCCACATTTTCCTGTCTTCTTCTGAGCACTCCAAGCTGTTTCAACCTCTTCCTGTTACCCAGTTCTAAAGTTGCTTCCACATTTTCAGGCACCTTTTCAGTAGAGCCCACTCTACTGGTACCAATTTACTGTATTATTCCATTTTCAAGCTGCTGATAAAGACAGACCTGAGACTGGGCAATTTACGAAAGAAGGAGGTTTAATCAACTTACAGTTCCACGTGGCTGGGGAGGCCTCACAATCATGGTGAAGGGTAAGTAGGAGCAAGTCACATCTTACATGGATGGCAGCAGGCTAAGAGAGAGCTTGTGTCAGGAAACTCCAGTTTTTAAAACCATTAGATCTCATGAGACCCATCCACTATTATGAGAACAGCATGGGAAATACCCATCCCCATTATTCAATCATTTCCCACCAGGTGCCTCCCACAAAACATGGGAATTGTGGGACCTACAGGATGAGATTTGAATGGGGACACAGAGCCAAACCATATCAGGCAGCAAGGGTGATACCACTTTATGTAATGGCAGAGGGGCTGTGGGTTGTTGCTGGGAATTCTATCCCAGAGAAATGCACAGATGCCACTGTCTGAAGGGTTCAAGTGGGAGCAGGGTAGCTGTTCTGGGGCCCAGGTCGGGAGGCCCTGCCCAGTGAGAAGTAGCAGGAGCACAGACAGGCATGGAAAAATGTCTGACAACACCTCCATAAGGCAGCTGTGCTGAGCTGAGGACCTGCTATAGTCCTTAAGCTCTTTGCGCTCTCTTGATCTGAGGGCAGTATGGGCAGGGGCTATAGCAGGCAAAAATGGCAGGCCTGTCTTATACCTATGAGAGCTCTGTCCCAGGGAAATGCAATGCTGCTTCTGACCCAGGTTGTCAGGCTGAGGTACGTGGCTGTGCTGGAGGCTCACGCCAGGAGGCCCTGACCAGTGAGAAGTAGAAGGGGACATGATCCACATTAAAAACTGCATGACTGCTTTTCCAGAAGGCAACTGCCCTGTGCTGGCCCACAATAGTCATAATGCTCTTCACTCCCTCCTGAACCTGAATGCAGTTGGGTAGTGGCTGGAGCTGCAATAGCAGCAAAAACAGCAGATATGTCTATTGCCTCTGGGAGCTTCATCCCAGAGAAATGCAGAGCTGCTACCAGTCCAAGAGGTCAAGTGGGTGTTTCATGGCTGTTCTGGAGTCCCAGGTCATTGTGCTTTGCCTGGAGAGGTTTAGCAGAGGCAAGGCATGCAGTCCCTCTGCTCCTCAGAACCATGAATGTAGCCACTAACCTTTGGCATGCAGAGAACTTGGCCTTCCTTCTTGGTGAAGTTATGGTGACTAGCACTGGGGTGCTTAGGAGTCTAAGACCCCTGGGACTTCTCATGTGCCTGATCTGGAGCTCTGCCAAGATTCTGTGCAGCTCTCCTTGTTAGTCTGAAGGCCCCAGGGGGAGGGACTGAGGGTGGATTACCTGTGCCCATGATTACAAACGTCCATGACAGAAGTATGGGGCCATGGGGCTCTCTCTCAGTCACTATTTCTTTGTGGTGGGGATCCTCCCTTGACTCCACCCAATCCTGGGTGGGTGGCTGTTGTGTCTTGCTCTTTTTGTTCTCCATGGCTTCTGTTGCTTCCTTGCTGAATCCCAACATGTCCTCCTGGAAGATGCAGTTGAAGTGCTAGTGTTTACTGGCCACTCTATTTCCTTTTCATGAGAGTGGAGCATGCTAGCTGCTCTAGTAAATCATCTTGGCACTTGATCACAACAGACATTTATTTTTCGCAGTTCTGCAGGCTGGCAAGTCCAAGTTAAAGGTGCCAGCAGATTCAATTCTTGGTAAGGGTTCTTCCTGGCTTGCAGACAGCTGCCTTCTCATTGTATTTTCACTAGGAAGACAAAAGAAGGTCTAGTTGTCTCTTAATTGGAGAAATTTTTAAAACCAAAATTATTGAAGGTGATTCTAATACACCTTTCTCAGTAACTGATATAAATATACCGGATGCATTATTAAGATTATTAGTGTATCTAAAAATATACAATTTCTGGCTCGGCACAGTGGCTCATGCCTATAATCCTAGCACTTTGGGAGGCCAAGGAGGGGATATCATGAGGTCAGGAGATCGAGAGCATCTTGGCTAACACAGTGAAATCCCGTCTCTACTAAAAATACAAAAAAAAAAAAAAATTAGCTAGGTGTGGTGGCAGGTGCCTATAGTCCCAGCAACTAGGGAGGCCATCTCTACTAAAAATACAAAAAAAAAAAGAAATTAGCTGGGTGTGGTGGTGGGCGCCTATAATCCCAGCAACTAGGGAGGCTGAGGCAGGAGAATGGCGTGAACCCAGGAGGTGGAGTTTGCAGTGAGCCGAGATTGTGCCACTGCACGCCAGCCTGGGCGACAGAGTGAGATTCCGTCTCAAAAAAATAAAATAAAATAAATAATTATATAAAAATCTACAATTTCTGCCCTTATTTATCTATATAATTTTGTATAATTACTTTATGATTGCTTATTATTCATTTTAGTAGCCAAACACTTTGAGTGAAAATAATTAATGTTCGTATAAAAATAAACATTAATTTAATAAACTAACAGAATAGCATATAAATTTCCACTAACATCCTATCAAAATTTATATAATTATAGTATTTTATAAGTTATTTTAGTGCTATATAATCAAGTTAAGAAAAATGGCCAAAAGTCTAAAAAAATTAAAGAAAAAATAAAATAGGAATAGAAAAAGGAAGAAAATTTATTTTTTAAGTTTAAAAAATAGTTTTTTTAAATGTAGAGAAATACATGTTTTTAAGAGAAAACATACCTTTAATCACAAGAAAAAAGTGCCTTTAAAAATAAAAATATTATATAAAATAATAATATAAAAGTTTCTTTTTGAATTTTGAAGTTGTTATAGTTTTAAAATTGTATGTATTTGGCATTTCCTTTATTTTGCTTTATGTTAACATTCAAATTTCATCTTTGAATTTTAATTATCCTTAAAAATTTCTGGGTGCCTGTTAGTTGAATTCTAGACAAAATTTATCTTTACAACTTTTTTTTTATTATGGTTCTAGGGTACATGTGCACAACGTGCAGGTTTGTTACATATGTATACATGTGTCGTGTTGGTTTGCTGCACCCATTAACTCGTCATTTACATTAGGTATTTCTCTTAATGTTATCCTTCCCCCATCTTTTTATCTGCTATACAAATATATTTTTATGCAATATCAGTGTCATTAATATAGTTAATGATATAGTTAACATAGTTAGTTACAAAACATAGTAATTTTATTGTTAAATATTATAATTTTAAATTATTATTGATGGTTTTTACAGTATGTATCATATTAGTAATACACCTTAACACATCGAAAGTATGTCAGCCCATAATGATGTTATTTTACTGGTTTATTTTAGTTTCATGTTTGAAATTTTTATATTCAACTAATAGAAAAAAAAAAATAACAAGACAGAGAAATACAAATATAGCAAATATCGTCCAAGCAGTAATCCCTGACTGAACAATGCCAAGATATACATTGTGTGATTTCCTCTTTCATTTAGATATTTGCATGAATTTTAAAGCTTTTGTATATTTTTATTTTCTTAAAAATAATTTTCTGTCTTGCTTAACATGTTACTTATTTTAAAGCATAAAATATTTAATTACTTCATATCATCCAAATATATGAATTAGCTCATTTTCTCTTCTCTATATATGATCTTGTGTCTTTATTCAGACAAAATAGTTCTGTCATTTAAATGCTTCTTTATCTTTAGCACAGTGTGATTTTTCTTTTTAAAATTATTATAGTTCAATAATATATCAAGCTAGTGGGAGAAAAGCAAAGGTGAATTAAACTATGTTTCAGTAAAATGTAAAAAAAAAAATCTGATTTTAAGTAATTACTAACTATGTACAGTCACGAACTCATGAACCAACAGTATAGAAGAAATAATTGGTGCGATTTGGGCAAACTAGAAAAAGCCAAGAAAAATGAAAAGATCTTTTTATATGATCATTCTTAATTAGAGCCACTGACAGTGAATGTATGAATGTTTAATAAATGTGATCTATAAAGCTTTGCTAGATTCTGACTGACTCGGAGGTTGTATATTACTTCTCACACTTCTTTATTAAAATTATTTTGTTTTTAACTTAAGCATCATTTTTATAACTAAGTGACAGTTATACATGAACAAGTATAATAGTTTGTCTAAAATATTTTGTACCAAAACAGGAAGATTGAAGTGTGAATAATCTCAGTAAAAAAGTATAAAATATATTTTAGACATGCAGTCATTCATTGAAATGTACACATGAAGTAAATCAGGTGACCTCATTATTGAATAAATTGACTGAGAAATATATGAGGTTGAATTAATTTCTTCTTCCACAGAATTTTTTTATTTATTTCATTTTTGTTCAATGTTTCTTGATATAAAATAGATTATTTTCTATTATTTTCAGATGTCTCAGAAATCTTTACAGTTCTTTCCTACAGTCTTCAATACATTTTTAACAATTAATGCAAAAATGTGGACCATTTAAAAACTAGATTTTCTCAAAGATTCAGTGTTGAAGGTAGTGTCCCTGGAGATTATTTGTTAAAGAATGTTTAAAACTAACTAGCACATGCCTAGTCTTTGACATGATTTGTTTTGTAAGATCCTCGTCCTCATGATATGTATTCAGGAAAAGGAGTATTCTCAGATTACAGATAAAGAAGCTAAGTCAGACATGTATTGAATATGTAACTTGATGTGAGCCATAAATAAAAATGTGCCAAATATATTAGTTAATTGTATAAATCTAAAGTATTCTATAATAGTATATTATCTCTGGCTGGTGAATCTAGCAAACACCACATATAGTTATCTCTCCATATGGGTGGAGATCAATTCCAGGGGCACCTTCATGTATCAAAATCCACATATACTGAAGTTTCCCACTTGGGCCTATGGAACCTGTTTATAGGAAAAGGCAACCCTACAGAAATTACCGCATTTTTTATTGAGTTTGGTTGAAAAAAAATACGCATATAAGTGGACCTGTATAGTCCACACATGTGTTCAAGGGTCAACTGTAGCTGAAAGCAAACCACATTTAGTTTGTACATATATTTGAGAGAGAATATTTGTGAAGTGTTTTATTTTTTAAAAAAGCTAACTAAAGAACTAAAAGAACCAAAAGCAAACCAAAATACAAAAAATAAACGTTTTTTTAGCTCTGCAATGTAAGACATTTACTTTAAATTATTCAAATGTACCTAAATAGGAATCTAATTTAATTTCAAGTTCATGCTATTTTTGAAGTAAGAAACATGCTGTGTCATTTATGAAACTAGAAATATATGATTGAAAAAGAGTCTACATAGTGAGAGAACTTGACCGTAATCTTTGAAAGTAAAGTCAAATGAAAGCTTATTTAAAAAGTATGAAGTATGATCATTAGGCTTTAATTTTCAAAATATGATAACAATAAAATAAGAGATATTGAATGTTGCTAAAATTTTTAAATATGTTATGATAACAGCATACATGGAATATTATACATTTATTCAAATTATGTTTTAAAAATAATGACATAAAAATACTTCTTATACATTATGATTGAAATGCTGAGGTTTTATTTAATACATAACCAATAAAGCTAAGAAAGCCCTTAAAAATCAAGATGTACTCCTTAAATAAAATACTGAGTGAGTACTTATAAGGTGATAAGTTTTGTAAAATATGCTAAGAATTTTTAAAAATTCTCTACATATTCGAGACATACTTGAAGATACTGTGGGTTTTGTTCCAGACCATCACAATAAAGCAAAAATCACAATAAAACAAGTCAACAAAAATTTTTGGTTTCTCAATGCATATAAAAGTTATGTTTACACTATACTGTAAAGTGTGTAATAATATTATGTTTAAACAAATAATGTATTTACCTTAATTTAAAAAAGCTTTATTGCTAAGTGATGTTAATCATCTGAACCTTCAGTGAGTCATAATGTTTTGATTGCTGGAGGGTCTTGCCTCAATACTGGTGGCTGCTGACTGATCAGGGTTGTGATTGCTAAAGGTTGGGGTGGCTGTCGGAATTTCTTTTTCTTTTTTTTGAGTCAGAGTCTCACTTTGTCGCCCAATCTGGAGTGAAATGGCACCATCTCAGCTCACTGCAACCTCCACCTCCCAGGTTCAAGCAATTCCCCTCCCTCAGCCTACCAAGTAGCCAGGATTACAGGTACCTGCCGCCACACCCGGCTAAGTTTTGCATTTTTAGTAGATACGGGGTTTCACCATTTTGGCCAGGCTGGTCTCCAACTCCTGACCTCAGGTGATCTGCTCTCCTTGACCTCCCAAAGTGCTGGGATTACAGGTGTGAGCCACCGTGGGCAGAGTTTCTTAAGACAACAAGAAAGTATGCTGCATTGAATGACTCTTTCATGAAAGACTTCTCTATAGCATAGGATATCATTTGATAGTACTTATCCACAGTAGAACTTCATTCAAAATTAGAGGCAATCCTCTCAAACCCTGCCACTGCTCTATCAATTACATTTAGGGACTATTCTAAATTCTCATTGTTATTTCAATAATGTTCGCAGTATCTTCACCAGGAGTACATTCCATCTCAAGAAACCACTTTCTTTGTTCATCTATAAGAAGCAACTCCTCATTTGTTAGTTATATTACAAGACTGCAGCAATTCAGTGACATCTTTAGGCTCCACTTTTAATCCTAGTTCTCTTGCTATTTCCACTACATCTGCAATTACTTTCTTCTCTGAAGCCTTGAACCCCTCAAAGTCATCCATGAGGGTTGGAGGCAACTTGTTCTAAACTCATACTAATGTTGATACGTTGGCCTTCTTCCATGAATCACAAATGTTTCTAATAGCATCTAGAATGGTGGATCATTTCCAGAAGATTTTTCAGATCTATCAGAGGAATCACTATCTATGACAGCTATAATCTTACAAAATGTATATATTAAGTTATAAGACCTGAAAGTCAAAATCGCTTCTCGATCCATGAGCTACAGAATTGGTGTTGTGTTAGGTTGCATGAAACAACATTAATGTCCTTGTATATGTTCATCAGAGCTCTTGGGTGACCAGGTACATTGTCCACAAGCAGTAATATTTGAAAGAGAATCTTATATTTGGATTAGTATGTCTCAACAGTGGGCTTAAAGTATTCAGTAAACCATGCTATAAACAGGTGTTCTGTCATAAAGGCTTTGTTGCTTCATTTACAGAGACAAGCAGAGTAGATTTGGCAAAATTCTTACTAGCCTTAGAATTTTCAAATGGTAAATAAACATTGGCTTCAACTGAAAGTCACTAGCTGCACTAACCCCTAACAAGAGTGTCAGTCTGTCATTTGACGCTTTGAAGCCAGGCATTGACTTCTCCCCTCTAGCTATGAAAGGCTTAGATGAAGTCTTCTTAAACTGTTCTGTCTACATTGAAAATCTGTTGTTTAGAGTAGTCACATTCATCAATTATTTTAGCTAAATTTTCTGAATAATTTGCTGAAGCTTTTTCATCAGCAGTTACTGTTTCACTTTCCACTTTTATGTTGTTAAGATGGCTCCTTTCCTTCCACCTTAAGAACCAACCTTTGTCAGCTTCCAACTTTTCTTCTGCAGTTTTCTCTTACCTCTCTCAGCCTTCATAGAGATGAAGAGCATTAGAGCTTTGGTCTAGATTACGTTTTGGCTGAAGATAATGTTGTGGCTGATTTGACTTTCTGGCCAAACCATTAAAACATTCCAAGTCTTAGCAATAAGGCTGTTTCTCTCTCTTATTGTTCCTGTGTTCACTGGAGTAGCAGTTTTGATTTCCTTCAAGAATTTTTTCTTTGCATTCACAACTTCGCTAACTGTTCAAAACAAGAGTTCTAGGTTTAGGTCTAAGCTAAGACATGGCTTTTGACATGTCTTCCTTGCTAGGCTTAAGTATTTCCAGCTTTTGATTTAAAGTAACACACATGAAACTCTTTCTTACACTTGAACACTTAGAGCCCATTATAAGGTTATCAACTGGCATAATTTCACTATTGTTGTGTCTCACAAATTGGAGTCACTAAGAGAGGGAGAGAGACAGGGAAGGTCTGTTCAGTGGAGTAGTCAGAAGACACACAATATGTATTGATTAAGTTGCTATCTCTTAAAGCCATGGTTTGTGGTTTCTCCCCATATTACAGTAGCAACATGAAAGATCACTGAATACAGATCACCATAACAGATAGAATAATAGTGAAAAAGCTTGCAATATTGTGAGAATTACCAAAATGTGACACGGAGACATGGAGTGAGCACATACTATAAGCAAAGTGGCTCTAGTAGACTTCCTCAATGCAGGCTTGCCACAAACCTTCAATTTGTGGAAAAGGCAGTATGTGAAGTGCAATATAGCAAAGGTATATGTAAGGTACACCAGTACATCACCATGATAGACCCAAACTTTATACCAGGCACTACTGAAAGAATAAAATTAGCACAACAGTTAGCATAGACAACATGACAACTTTTGTATGGCCATAGTATAGTTTCAGATATTGTTCACATTCTCTGCAACAAAAGAAGCTAAGATACATTACAGAAAGGAGAATATGAAAGCAGTATTAGTAAAAGGGAATATCCCAACAATAGGAAAGCATCCCAATTGGATATTTATACAAATTCTAAAAATTATCTTGTGAAAATGTGAAATCCATAGTTTAAAGGTCTTCAAAATGGAGAAAAATAGACTAAAATTTTACTAATTAAAGTAAATGTTAACTCCAATAAATGAGGAGAATTAGAATGCATTAAGGTGTTTCAAAATTATAAAACTTACTAAAGTAATTTGGAAAAGATTGTGTATTGATAATACTCATTTAAGAAAACATGGTCACGATTTAGTCAAATCTCATCTTTTGTCTCTTGTTTTTGTTTTTAAAAGTTGTAATAATAATTGACATTTACTCAATATTTTCATATGTTGAGTAAAACCATATACCATATAAAACCAGGTACAGTTTTACAAGCTTTACAGTTGTTATTTGAATTATGAATCACAGCAAGGGTATAATAAAACAAAAATTGCATCTTTTATATAAGTAGAGAAATTAGGCTTAAAATAAATAACAAGTGAGAGGCCATGGTGCCAACCTAGTTTGTCATTTTTCTTTCGAAAATCCTAAGTTATTTGTTGTCAAAATTATCAATATTTTATATTTTGTTGCTCTTGCAAATAAAGCATTTCTAATTAAAGATCTTAGGGCTTCACATATCCTTCAGATAGCTGGTAAAATGCTGCTTTTTGCTGGAAGCCTTCTCTGCCCTCTCTATATAACAGCAACCTCTCTTCTCAGTTTCTTGTCATCTCCAGTACACCTTCTAGCTGCTTTTCTAATTTTATTTTTCCCAAGCACAACTTAGCACTTCACTGGAAGTCATCTGTTTTCTGCTTCACAAAGGAAGGACTTGTTTCTGTTGTACCCAGCTCTAGCCTCAGGGCCTAGAAAAGTACTCAGCATGTAATGTGCACCAAATACATGTATATTGGATTAATATTTAAATGCGTATATACTTAGCTGTGAATAAATAGCATCAATATTTGTCTTTTAAATGTTAAAAATATAAAGTATATAGCCTTCGAAAGTACACGGTACATAAACAATTTGAAGGTGATGAAGAGGACCCTGATACAGGAATGGATTCCTAATTCCTAGCAGGGATTTAATGGCCATCACAGAGCAGCCAGATGTTATAAGATAAGGATATAAGATCTGAGAGGCATGGCAGGTAGACATAGGGCTAACATATATTTTACTTAACATTTTTGAATTGGCTATATTGAAAAAAGTTTAACACATGTTACCACAGCAAACACTCTAAAAACTCTCTACTAAGAATTTTGGCTTAGACCAAGGCCAACATTGCTCTGGACATAAAATTGGCCTTTTATATATGACGATGATCTTTTTAAAACTAAGTAAGTTAAGTACATTATTTAAAAGATTTTAGTCATGTTTTACCTGTTATTTCACTACTAAAGGATTTTTCTACTCTGAGTTCACTTTATCATTCTTTTTTCAGAATTTTATCTGTGCTTATTTTAAATAAACATGAAAATTACTACCATTTAAGATAAATGTCCTTTTATCTTTCAATTATTTTTCCAGAGCAGTGCTTTAAGTATTCATATAATTATGAGAGTTTCTAAAATTTTACTTATTTTATAACAGTTCATTCTGTGTGAGTTTTCTTTTAATTTTTATAAGAAATATCTTGAGAGCAGTGATACATAATATATTATGCAAAACCTGAAAAAAATAGTAAGTGATTTCCAGCATCAAAGGTCATTTATTCTTCTGAGAGCCTAGTGACCTTTAAGTTAATTTCCTATTTTATGGATTTTTATAAATTACTTAGTATGTGGGTTATGTGTACAGAAAGCACACCACGTAACTTTAAATTGTTCTCAAATCATTTTGTAAGTCATCAGATAAGTAGCTACTTAAGTAATCTATATATTTGTAATAAATATTTGTGTAGAAATAATAGAATGAGGAAGTCCTTTTTCATAACTTTGAATAAAACCCTATTTCTCCAGTTAACCTGGAGGGCAAATAAACCTTTTAAAAATATAACAGAAAAGTTCGATAAGAGCACAAAGTGTGTATTAAGTAAATGTTACAAAGGATAAATGGAACTGAAGTACCTGGATTATCCTTACCGAGAATTCAACACCTATAAGTGAATTATAAGTGCAATCACAACTATCACAAACTTTGCTCGATCTCATTTTGGAATTGTAACAGCCTCAAGGGCATAATAACTTTCAAAAGACAGTCATTGAGTGCCAACTACATGCCAGTCCATATGCTAGGTATGGACTGCTATGTTTTTTTCTTACTAATCAGAATCACTTAACTGCTTGAAAAGGTGCATTGGTGGGAAACCTATTGTCAGCCCTTACTCTATCTTTACAAATTTAAGTTAAATTTTTGATTTAATGTAGAGTCATTTTATACACACATACACACACATGCCACGCACCAAAACATATAACTATTTTTCTTGAAATATCAAAATACCACAAAAGCATTATGATTTTGTTTTCCTAAAGTGTTTTAGTGTAAATGACAGTTAGATCTGTAGTCTGATTGCCTTAAAAAGTTGTTTCATTTCTCAGAAATTGAATTATTATTATTATTATTATTATTATTATTATTTTTTGAGATGGAGTCTCCCTCTGTAGCCCAGGCTGGAGTGCAGTGGCACAATCTCCACTCACTGCCAGCTCCGCTTCTGAGGTTCACGCCATTCTCCTGCCTCAGCCTCCTGAGTAGCTGGGACTACAGGTGCCCGCCACCACGCCTGGCTAATTTTTTGTATTTTTAGTAGAGACGGGGTTTCATCGTGTTAGCCAGGATGGTCTCGATCTCCTGACCCTGTGATCTAACCCCCTCCGGCCTCCCAAAGTGCTGGGATTACAGGTGTGAGCCCGAACCCTGAACTTGAATTTTTTAATCTGTAAAATGACATGGTAATATTAATATGCTGATCAAAGTTTGTTTGCTCTCAGATCAATTTCCTCAGCAGTTCTGTTATTTTTTCACTGTAACAGAAATCTGCATTTCCCATGCTTCCTTGTCATCTAGTCTTTGGGTAGATTCAGGCAAGGGAAGGCAAAAGCCAAAGATTGAAGGGCAGAAAAAGGCAAGGAGAAGGGCCACTTCTGTTTTTGTTTGTTTGTTTTCTCTGCTTCTAATGACACCTATGTCAGAGATCATACTTCTCTCTGGTCCCATTTCTCACCAGCAGTATTTCTACTATGAAATGGCTCATTACTGGATCTCTGGAACTTTAGTTTCTCCCATTGACCTTACTAACATGAGGAAAGGATTAGTTCCCTGCTAGTGCTAATACTTTCATCACTATTCCTTGCTTTGTTTCTTAGTTATTTTCACCCTGATGTTACCTGCTCCACATAATAAAATCAGATTGTTTGTAAGTCCTAGACTAGTTTCTGCCTTGCTGGCTATATCCTCAATGAAGAGTAAATATTTATCTCATGGGAGAAATAGATCTAATGGATTTAGGAGTTTAGCAGTTTACAGGGCACAAAATTAAATCTCAATAAATATTTACTCTGAGTAAAAAAGTACAAAATAGAAGTACAATTCTTTTTTATTGTCATTGATTTTAGAGCAAAATGAATCAACAGTTGACAAATTAAGGATTAACTTATGCAAGATTATTCAACAAATATTTATTATTCATTTGCTCTGTGCCAGAAATGTGTCTTCATGCCAGGTTAAGAAAAAGAGAAAACAGAAAAAAAATAACTGTCCCTGACTAAAAGAGCTTATGTTCTTTCTTTTTGGGCAAGAAAGGTAGTGAAAAATTAAAAAAAGAAAGGCAGTATTAATATGCGGATAAGTTCTAGGGTGAAATTTGAATGCAGATCCAGAGTGACTGTCTGCCTCTCAAAAGAATTCATCTGAGATGTCCAGAAGTAAGTACAGTAGCAAGCAAATATCTACAGCACATGTCTCTTTTAAAGACAGAAAAACAAAGTGGTTTCTAAGGTGGGTAAATCTTGGCATTTCCAAGAAATATCAGGAGGCTCTTAAGGATAGAATGACCAAAACAATGAGGGCTGTGATAAAATAAAGTGGGGGAGGTATGGAGAAGGAACCCATATTGTTGCTTTCACAAGCAATGACAAGGTTTTGGGTTTTACTTTGAGAAGGGGAACAATTAGAAAGCTATGAGCAAAACTGTGAAATTATTTGATTTATGTTTTATAATCATTCTGACTCCTGGCTGAAAAATAGCCTCTAGAAATGAAAGTGAGAGAAATAGGGTCATCATTTATGAAGCTATTCCAATGATCCAGTGCTTTGGCAGTTGCCTGGACATGGCTAGTAAGAGGTAAAAGTAATCTGATACATCTTAAAGGCAGGTGTTCATGGATTTGATATGGCAAATGAAAGAAAGAAGCCACTATGTGTTATACTCCTTGAGCCAAAATTGAGGTGTAAAATAAACATGCCCACATAAACGGTTGATTATGTTCTTAAATGAAGGAGAAAATAGTTGCAGTGATGTTAAGTCATCAACCATTTAAAATGTTGCTTTTGAAAGAGACGAATCAAGGAAGGGATGGACACGAATTTTCCTTACCTAAAAAGCTAGTGAAAATTAAGAGTGACATGAACAGGATTAAAACTTTATTTTATAGTGGTACTGAGATGAAACATCATACTATCTGGCTTCACAGCTTAAAAATATAATCACCCCACCAACTTCTCACTCTTTTCAAGGATTTTGTGAGTAACTAGCTTTAATTTGGAAAACCTAGACTTCTACATATAGATTGTTATGTTTGTGAGTATGAGTATTTCTACTATCATTTTGTTTTACATTGTGCTTTATCATTCAATAATTAATATCTATCATTTTCCATTAACTAATTTATTTTATGACCATTTATTATTATTATTACCCTATGGTAGTCAATAATTATTGATACATATTCCATTGTTTTTTGGGATTTGATATAGAATCGGAGAAGTTTGTTGCCAACTCCTTTTTAGTTGAATATATATTGTTTTTGTCTTATATTTAGTTTTTGTAAAACTTCAGATTTTCCATCTTGCCCCACTATTTATTGCTAAAAATCATATCCAAATATGACAAGGTTTAGGAACACACACAGTTAATGAACACATGTTAAAGTATAATCATAAAACACAGAATACATTTTTGAAAGTAAGTTTATTAAAATTAGCAATATATTTCTAGTTATATGCCTAAGGATACACCAACATGTATTTTGCCAGCCCAATATTAATTTTCTCTTAATTTCTTACTTACAGAACTTCAATTTGGTCATGAGTCTAAGCCCCAAATTATGTTTGCTGTCATGTACTCATGACAGCTCTTTTTCTTGATTTTTCTAGCTTTTATCTATTTGGAAATGTGAACCACCTTTTATAGGTGAGATACAATACAGCTGGACACTTCTCTAGAGGTTTCTGTAAAAAGGCATAAATGTACAAGCCTATCATCCTGATTCTATTTAGTTTGCCTTGAATATGAATGTGATAAATGAAGTAAGATCTCACATCTTGCAACATGAAGTGGGAGAAGGGTCAACATGGAAGAAACATCAGAAGAAATGAACCAATAGAAAAATCTTCATTTACTAAATTTTGTTAAAAGAAAAAAATAGATTTTAATATTAATCTGTTCTACACAGGCAAATGTTAACTGCAATGAAAATGTCTTTTAGATAATTCAGAACACTTTCCATCCTTTGTAAAAGTATTCATTTTACTGACTCACTATTATATATTTTGTTAAGTCAGAAACTCATATTCAATCAAAGGAAATAAAAGTTCCCCCTAATTTCTAGGAATGTAAAAAAATAGGTACACATAGCTAGATAATATTTTCTATATTTGTTCAAGTAAATCAGTTTAGTAATTGAAATACTTCCAATTGATATGAGTCCAATTTTAGAAGGAATTTTAGTTGGAAATGTTATTCTCTTTATGAAGATGTAAATGGCTGTGTTTACTGGCCAATGTTTACATACACATACAGTCAATGAATGTTAATTTGCACACAGTGGCATATATAATTCAAAGTTCATTTTATTAGTTAATTTAGATATGGTTCAATGAGAGTTTCAAACTGAGGGCATAGAGTCATATAACATACCAGAAGAACAACTTCTCACAAAAACTAAAATAAATTGCTTTAACATGTTTGTCTTTGTATTTCACTTTTTCCATTCTGAAGAATGAGCATGGGAAAATTTACATATATCTAACACATATAATGGGCAATGTATGAATTATTTTACAAATTACTCATAACCAGAAGAGTTCTGTTGGATTTTACCATATGGCCACATTCATCTTGCCTTTCAAACTTATGTAAATAATTTTTCCGAATCTCTTTTTTTCCCATAACATACATGCTGCTGAGTCCACTCCTCCAAACTAAGTAAAGATAGGAATGCTCATGGCCAAATCATAAGTATAGAAAGTGACTTTTGAACTGACGAAGACTTTCTTCTTGTCTACGCTTTAGTCAGACTTCTAGGAGCACTCTTTTTGACTCTACTTTGTCCTTGGGCCCTGTCTTTACACTGCCTAGTCCAGCTGTTGCAAGAATCCTGCTAAGTCAGTTTAGAGAGAATCTCCCACTCTTGATATCCGATCACTCTGGCTTGCCTTCGGCAAGAATCCTCTTAAGTTAGCTAACAAGAAATCCCCTACCCTTGATGTCTCCTCTTAGTAATTTGTATTTATCGACAACCCTTCACTCTGCTCATTAGCTACACTTCCCAGATATCTTTGCTGTGTTCAGAGTTGAACCTTATCTCTCTTCCCTATTAGAATCATCTTGACACCTATCATTTTAATGTTAAATAAAGTGATCCTTAACTATTTTAACAAGTGTTGGAAATTTTTTTATTTAGCAGAACTAACAAATCGTTTGCAAACTATTGAAATAGAACTATTCTATTATGGCCTGCAGACATTTTTCTCAATTATAATTCACTTTCATATTGTAAAAGTATCTTTGCTTTGTGTATATCTTTTTCATATAAAAACTTTTAATTTGGCAGGGAACAGTGGCTCATGCCTGTAATCCCAGAACTTTGGGAGGCCCAGAAGAGCGGATCACCTAGGTCAGGAGTTGAGGCCAGCCTGGCCAACATGGCAAAACCCCATCTCTACTAAAAGTACAGAAATTATCCGGGGGTGGTTGTGGGCACCTGTATTCTCAGGTACTTGGGAGACTGAGGCAGCAGAATCGCTTGAACCCAGAAAGCAGAGGTTGCAGTGAGCCAAGATCATGCTGCTGCACTCTAGCCTGAGTGACAGAGTGAGTGAGACTCTGTCTCAAAAAACAAAAAACAAAACAAAAAAACCTTTCAATTTATTTTCCAGAGGTCTATTTTTGATTTAGTAACAAGGTTTTAAAAAATATTTATAAAATTAAAAAACAGTAGAATGTTGGAACTAGGCCCTATAAAATATAAAATTGTCAAAATTGGTTAGCATGATTGTAGCTTCAAGGATCATATTGTTAATGTGGCAGTTTCTGAAACCAAACATCATCATGCCTGACATCAAGAGCTAAAGTAGTCATGAATTAATGGAGAAGAATAACTAAGGAATTGGCTGGTGAAGTAAAGTTTATGCTAAATTTAAATGAAATGAAATAACAAAGTAGTTTGAAACGAACATTCCATTGATTATTTTTAAAAATTTATTTATTAACAAAATAGCTTATACTAACTGCCCACTGCCTATCCCAATAGTCACAGCAATAACATATAGTTAACATTTGTAATTAAATATTTCATTTCATACAAATAGTATTTTAAAATCCAAGTGTTGATTTTTAAGCCTTTGAATGTTTGGCTGTTTAAAATTAAAGTGCATATAAAAAATTGTAGAAAAGGGTCATTATTAATCAAATATTCAAAATATGGTAAATTATGCATGATGATTTAATATATGCAAATTGACAAGTGATGTGAATAGTACATTTCAATAGAGAAAATATGTACATAAATGAATGGTATTTCAGAATCTAAGCAAATTGATGACTACATTATGTACTTGTCCCCAATGTAAATGAAATATTAATTAGAAAACTTTTTTTCACTAAAGGGCTGAACATAAAGTGTGATGGCAAATTGGTGTGTTCTTGTATTTCTTGTCTTTAAGAATTCTTTTCAATATATTTTCACTTAATGTTTTAGCAATACTTTTCATCATCCTTTTACACTTATAGCTGGACTATGCTTAGTAATAGAAAATAGTTATATAATGGGATTATACTTGGCCATATGAATTTGATGGTACGAGTTAATCTGTGTTTCATCTTACTTGTGTCTACTTGTAAGTCATTGATGCTAATGTTATTAGTAATTTTTATAGGGTAGAAATGTTTTCTATATGACATTTTTGAGAAAAGGAAGTCAATCCCATTTGATATGCAACAGAAATAAAGATCTCTTATTTCAATTTTAAAATGCTTCATAACTTACATTGCTTTGTTTTATGCATTATTTGTTTTGATCAAATGCAAAATGAGTCAGTAACGTCATCTAACCACAAGTTTGATACATTTTTTTAAAGAAAAATTTCCAAAATACTATAACTGAGCAACAGGTGAATACTTCATAAATTAAAATATTTAAATATTCAATCTTTCTGAGTGGATATTTGTTGCATATCTGATAACTTGGCCTAATTCTGTAATTGGGATGAGAACTATCCAATTTTATTGGTAACCTCTTTTCTGCTCTGCAACTTTGGAAATACTACGGAGGACTCCAAATTCATTTGAGACAAAAATATTAAAAACGTAACCCCTGATTAGGATTTCAGTTCCAAAGCTCTCCTTGGAGGGATATAGAGCTGGAGAAAATCACATTTATTTTTTGTCTCCTTAATATTGATATTTAAAAGTCAGGTTAAAATTGGTATCAAAATGGGAAGCCTGCATTGTAAACCGGCTGGAATAACACTCTGCAATATGAAGGAAAAAGGAAAAATTTAGTTGATTTATTTACTTAACTATACTTTTTTGAAGAATTTTAAGTTTCTAATAAATTTAACTATAAATTTTTAATTTTCTATCTTCCATTTAGTACCATCTATATAAACATTTTTTCCAGGCGACTTCTCTGAATCACTTGGCAAAATCTTATAATTTACCACCTAATTGAATAAAACACACACACACAAAATAATCTGTTTTGAATAATAAACATCATTTATAATTATATTGTTGAGATTTAGAGTAATCATCAGGTGTGGAAAAACTACTGAGGAAATTTTAACAATTTAAAATGTAATAATCTTTTTTGTATTATGTGTGTTTTATACTCAGAAGTGCATATGTTTTATAAAATTATGTGAATTTATAAATGTGGTCAATATTAATATTAAATTGTATCTTTTAATAGTATCTTCAATTCTTTTTTTTGCTGCTGGATTCCATTTAGAAAAAAAAATATGTTCTATATAGCAGTGTTGCTTTCTTTTTCTTTTCTTTTTGCTTTTCTTTCTTTTTTCTATTGATAAAGTATTTACTTGATCTTGGGGAAGAGGTATATAATCAAATGACCATATTTTTCTTTGTTACATATTATTCAAAATTTATAATCAATCTTTCCAAATTGTAATTGGTCTGAAACCCATTTGCTTTACTCAAATTATTTAGTGACTGTAAAAGTTTCAGAAACATATGAAAGTTACAAATTAGCTTTAAATGTGTCATGTTTAAAGCAGTTGTTTTAAAAGCTAAGTAATTATCCATTATTATGTGACTAGTATTCTAAATATCACATATTTGCATTGTTTGACTTTTTTTTTATTTTTTTATTTATTTTTTTTTATTCTTTTTCTTCTTCTTCTTCTTCTTCTTCTTCTTCTTCTTCTTATTATTATTATTATTATTATTATTATTATACTTTAGGCTCTATGGTACATGTGCGCAACGTGCAGGTAAGTTACATATGTATACATGTGCCATGCTGGTGTGCTGCACCCACCAACTCGTCATCTAACATTAGGTATATCTCCCAATGCTATCCCTCCCCCCTCCCCCCACCCCACAACAGTCCCCAAAGTGTGATGTTCCCCTTCCTGTGACCATGTGTTCTCATTGTTCAATTCCCACCTATGAGTGAGAATATGCGGTGTTTGGTTTTTTGTCCTTGCAATAGTTTACTGAGAATGATGGTTTCCAATTTCATCCATGTCCCTACTTTTAAGGCATATGAAATGTTTTGGATCAGAGAAATCATTTGCTTCACATCCCTAAGAGACAGACTCTATGGGTACTGAGTCATGCTAATAGTGGCAAAGCCTGACAAACTATAAGCATCATTTTCAAATATTTTAAACATTTAACATAAAAATTTACTTTTAGCATACATTGCAGCCATCAAGGAAGCCTAAAGTAAGGAAAACCTCAGTGAAATCTGATGAAGTTAATAAAAAGAAATAGCCATCATTTTATTTGTTTAAATTGCCATTACCTCTCATATAATTATTTAGAATACGTAACATAGGATAATTAAGTCAAACTGTGTACCTACAGATATGGAGAGCCTTTTATTTTAGGAAAAAGTAAAATGTAAATTAACTGGTAAAGATGAGCTTTTCAATCTATAAGGCATAGACACTTTTCCTTAGTGGATTTGAAAAGATTGTTATAAATCTGAAAATAAGATAGGTTTTCTACAATAAATGGTAAAAAACACTTTCACATCTTAACCTTATCATAGTATCACAATGCTGGAATGCTTTTACTAGGAAATAAGTAAGCTAATTCAATTATAAATTGCAGTAGAGGAAAGGACAAAGGTCAAAAAACACTATTCAAATCCTTAGTCATGAGGTTGAATTCATTGAATCAGAGTGTGAATATATATCTATATTTGAGACAGAATGTGTATGTATGTGTGTGAGTGTGAGTGTGTGTGTACAGTCATTAGATATTTACCTGATGGATAGTGGAGGAAAACATTTGCTGAGCTGCTTTCCTACCTTAAAGATTTAGAACTGCACTGTTTTCAAGATATACTTTTTATATCTCAAATAACTTAATATATTTTGTTTAGTTGTTGATATAACAAGATATCTGAATACCCCATAATTGAAATTATACCTGGAAATAAATACTTGAAATACTTGCTTCAGTGACATTTGTGGAAGTATATACATTTAAGTTCAAATTATAGGTAGATTGAACAAAATGATACTGAATACTTCACTGGCTGCATACTTCTGAAACTTGTAAATAATTTGAAATTAGTCTCCAAGAACAGAAAGACAAATATTAGATAGAAAATACCAAATTCTTAAGATTCATACATATAAAAGTGAAATAAAAATCAAACTTAATCTTATCATGAATTTTCAACTGTGGCTTAATTTTAGAACTTGTTATAAAAATAGAAATGCTATTAATTTAATTATATTTATTAAAATCTAAAAATAGGTGATTATAGCTAGGACATTGACAAGTGTAAGTATACATGAGTAAATATAACTGAGGATAGCAACACATGAAATATATCATAAAATTGAATTATTCTATAAATAGTATTAAGTCTGTATTACTTGGAACTTGATTCCACTTAGAATGTCCCTGCTTTTATTTATTTGTTTATTTTTGTAAACAAAATTAGCAAGAGGTTATTACACTTCATTCACTGCAAAAAGGTAACACTACATCAAAGATAACTCACATACTTGCAGAAATATGGAAGGTATTTCTTTCTTTTTTTTGTTAAGAAATAGGGTCTCACTATGTTGCCCAGGTTGTAGTGCAGTGACTATTCAAAGGACTCATCCCACTACTGATAAGCAGAGGAGTTTTATTCTGCTCAATTTTTGAGTTGACCACTCCTTAGGCAACCTGGTGGTCCTCTGCTCCCTGGAAGCTAACATATTGATGCCAAACTTAGTGCAGACACTTCATCAGCATAGTGCATACAACGCAGAACTCCTGGGCTCAAGTGTTCCTCCTGCCTCAGCATCCTGAGTAGCTGGGACAACAGGTGTGTGTCACCTGGCTGAAAGGTATTTTTAAATACAAATGTTGTTCAGGAGTGACAGAAGCTGGAGAATTGGACTACTTGATGGAGGCTTTGTACAAGCTTTGAACAATAATAACAAAACTGAAACGCCAAAAATATTGTTTAATTAGCAGTTAACCACCAATAAAAGGAAGCCAGCCATTTCGCACAGAGGATTTTGGTTATTGATTGCATGATTCAAGGAAATAATATTATTAGGTGTGTATTAGTCCATTATTGCATTGCTATAAAGAAATACCTGAGATTGGGTAATTTATAAAGAAAAGAGGTTTAAATGACTCACAGTTCTGCATGCTGTACAGAAAGAATGTTGCATCTTCTAGGCATCTGGGGAGGCCTCATGAAATGTATAACCATGGTGGGAAAATGAAGGGGGAGCCCGTGCTTCATATAGCTGGAAGCAGGAAGAAAAGTGAGAGGTGGGAAGGTGCTACACCCTTTTAACAACCAGCTTTCATAATAACTCACTCATTCACTATCATAAGAATAGCACCAAGAAAATGGTATTAAACCATTAAAGAGAAACCACTCCACAATCTAATAACCTCCCATCAGGCCCCACCTCCAACACTGGGGATTACAATTTGACATGAGATTTTGTTGGGGACATAGATCCAAACCATATTATTTTGCCCTTGTCTCTCCCAAATTTTATGTCTTTCTCAGTTTGCAAAACACAATCATGCCTTCCCATCAGTCCCCCAAAGTCTTAACTCACTTCAGCATTAACTCAAACATCCAAAGTCTAAAGTCTTATCTGAGATGAGGTAAGCCCCTTCTGCCTAGGACCCTGTAAGATTAAAAAAAAAAAAGTTAGTTACTCCCAAGATATAATATATGATGGGGGTACAGGGATTGGGTAAATACTCCCATTTCAAAAGGGAGAAATTGGCCAAAAGTAAGGGGCTATGGGCCCCATGCAAGTCTGAAACACAGTAGGGCAGTTATTAAGTCTTAAAGCTTAACAATCTCCTTTGACGCCATCCAGGGCATACCACTGCAAGAGGTGAGCTCCCAAAGCCTTGTGCTGCTCCACTCCTGTGACTTTGCAGAGTTCAGCTCCTACAGCTGCTCTCAAGGGCTGGTGTTGAGTGCTTGCACCATTTCCAGGCACACGGTACAAGTGCTGATGGATCTACCATTCTGGGGTCTGGAAGATAGTGTCCCTCTTCTCACAGCTCCACTAGGTAGTGGTCCAGTAGAGACACTGTGTGGTGGCTCCAACCCCACCTTTCCCCTCTTCAGTGCCCTCGTAGAGGTTCTCCATCAGGGCTCTGACCCTGCAGCAGACTTCTAACTGTACATCTAGGTTTGTTCATACATTCTCTGAAATCTAGCCTCAACTCTTGTACTCTGTGCACCCTCAGGCTTAATGCCACATGGAAGCCATCAAGACTTATGGCTTGAACCCTCTGGAGCAGCAGCATGAGCTGCACCTGGGCCCCTTGGAGCCATGGCTAGAGCTGGAACGGCTGAGATGCATGTAGTAGTGTCCCAAGGCTGCACAGGGAATTGGGGTCCTAGGCCTGGGACACGAAACCATTCTTCCCTCTTTGTCCTCTGAGCCTGTGATGCGAGGAGCTGCCACAAAGGTCTCTGAAATGCCCTGGAGGGTATTCCTCATTTTCTCGGCTATCAGCATTTGCCTTCCTTTTAGTTAAGCAAGTTTCTGCAGCTTGCTTGAATTTCTCTCCTGAAAATGGGCTTTTTGTTCTACCATGTGTCCAGGCTGCAGATTTTTCAAGTTTTTACACTCTGCTTCCCTTCTAAATATAAGTTTAAGTTTGAGGTCATTTCTTTGCTCACATACATCAAACTAGTTTGTTAGAAGTAGTGAGGTTACCTCCTGAATGCTTTGCTGCTTAGAAATTCTTTCCACCAGATACCCACCAGAACTTGAGATACTCTCAAGTTCAAAATTCCACAGATCCCTAGGGCAGGCGCACAGTGCAGCCAACCTTTTTGCTAATGCCTAACTAAAGTGACCTTTGCTCCACTTCCCAATAAGTTCCTCATCTCCATCTGAGACCTCCTCAGCCTGGACTTCATTGTGTGTCTCTATCAGTAGCTTGGTCACAACAATGTAACAAGACTCTAGTAAGTTCAAAACTTGCCCTCATCATCCTGTCTTCTTCTGATCTCTCCAAACCCTTCCAACCTCTGCCCACTACCCAGTTTCAAAGCCACTTTCACATTTTCTGGTATGTTTACAACAATGTCCCATTCCTCTACCAATTTTCTATATTAGTCCTTTCTTACATTGCTCTAAAGAAATACCTGAGACTGGGTAATTTATAAAGAAAAGCAGTTTAATTGGCTCATGGTTCTGCACGTTATACAGAAAGCATGATGCATCTTCTGGGCTTCTGCGGGGGCCTCAGTAAGCTTACAATCATGGCAGAAGGTGAAGGGAGAGCCAGCACTTCACATGGCTGGCAGCAGGAAGAAGAGTGAGAGGTGAAGAGGTGCTATACACTTTTAACAACCAGACTCACAATAACTCACTCACTATCACAAGAACAGCACCAAAGAGATGGTGCTAAACCATTTAACAGAAACCGCCCGAAGATCCAATTCCCTCCCAAGAGGCCCCACCTCCAACAGTGGGACTTACAGTTTGACATGAGATTTGGGTGGGGACACAGATCCAAATGATATCAACGTGTTAAAAGGAAAAGGAGATAGCAGTGGGAAATGGATATTTAACTTCAGTTTATGAATTTTTATTTTAGAGTTCTAAAATTATGTCTTATACTACCTATACAAGTGCTAGAATAGTTTCTGTATTAAGTGGTAGATATTAATATCCAAATATCATGCTTACCTTCTTTGACCTTCCAGTTTAAGAGGGCATTTTAGGAAAGAAACTAACACATTGATTTTTTTTAAAGGAGACATTTTTCAGTAAAGGATATAAGTATGTTAACATGACAGATATAGAAAAATTACAGATGGACAGACAATCCTACATAGAAACCTAAGGAAGCATTTAACTCAGACACAGAGATTGAGAAGAGTAAAATGGGTGAAATCTGGGAAAGAGTGCTTCCAGTAGAAGAAATAGAATATTGAAGGAACAGAGATTGATGTCAAGAGTTAAGGGAAACAAAGCAGAATAAGAATGTTTAGAAAAAAGGATGAAGGTAGAAGGAAATTGAGACTGAAAGTTATAGAGAGTACAGGCTTACTCAAAAATTAGTAGACGAAAGAACATCTGTAAGTTCAATCATGAAGGAGTGCCAGAATTAAAGAGAAAATAAGGAAATAATAAAGGGAATCTTTTGATGTGAGGAACCAATTGGGCTACCAACTCAGCCTGCCAGCCTGCCATTCCAATGACAGTAGGAAATAAATGTTCTGTAAGTTATTTGGAAATTAGAGGACAAAGTAATTGTTTGTTCTATAGGAAGATAAACATTTTTGTAAATGATAATACAGCTGTTCTACCAATTTTTCTTAATTTTCAAAATTTTTGAAGGGGTACACTATATTTTCATGATTTGTTCATTCTGATTTCCAACTCATATTTGTTCATCATTTTCTCTTTACTTTTTAAAAAGTTGAAAGACATTCATATCACAAAATTTTCACAGGATAATTTTTCTAGTTTCAACTGTAGATTTATGTGGATATATAGAAATCTCTCTAGTGACATATCTAGAGATTAATGTTATGTTCTATTCCATAGGGAGCAAATATACCACATGAAACATTGCAACTATGCATCTAACTAGACTGTACGGGCAACATATATTGAAAAATACATTAAAATTATAAGTTCTATGAGAAAACACAAACATTTGAGTAAAAAAATGAGAAAGGTGTAGTGGTGCCTTCTTCCCATGTTAGAAAAAAGGATTCATAATGAACAACTTTTTTTCATGTATTTCCTACAATTGAGTAAAATAATAGGACTAGGCAAGTTTACTGGCTTGCATTTTTTCATCTGGGTCTGGTTTTTCATTTCAATTGTCAGCCATTGTATTAATTACTTTCACCATTCAAAGGAATGAATGATCTGCCATAGCATTTTCTGCAGTTCCATCTCTTGTTTTCAGTATCATTCCAATTCTGCATCTATCTAATTTTGATCTCTGTTCTATTTATTTTCCTGATTCATAACATTTTGCTTTGTGCTGAGCTCCTAATTGCCTCTCTGTCATTCTCAAAATTTTAGCCCTATGGTCTAAAAGATGCCCAGAAGAATGTAGCATATTCTAGTATATCAATGGGACAACATAAACAACTTGCTTAATTGTTAATCTATTTAAAAATGAAACAGTGTTTTTCATTTTTTCAATTTAACGCTGACTAGATCCTATAACTACATTCTGCTTTTTATAACTAAAGAACTCCAGAAAAATAAATGTAATAGCTTTGCTGGAAAAGATTAACTTTACAATGCCTTCCTAATGACCTTACTTTTTTTTTTGAAAAGTGTTTTCTGGTATACAAAAATAATATTCTGAAATATCTCTCTGATATTTGATTGCCGGATTTAACCTACATACCTCTGAACCTTAGTTTTTCAGACACACAAGCTGCTTAACAAGTTCCAATGCATTAATCAATACACCATTGCATAACTTAGAGTAAGAAAAATTGGTAGATATTTCAGCAATGCCCTAAACTATGCTTCTATTTAACACTTTGAGACAACCAATACACTATTTATATTATTGAGACAAAGCAAACCTAAGATCAAAGAAAAATATTTATTTTAATAAAATGGTGTTCAAGTAGATAGTTTTTTTGTTGTGTTTTTTTTTCTTTTTTTTTTTTTTGACATGGAGTCTCCCTCTTTTGCCCAGGTTGGAGTTCAGTGGCCCAGCCTTGACTCACTGTAACCTCCCTTTCCTGGGTTCAAGCAGTTCTCCCTGCCTCAGCCTCCTGAATAGCTGAAATTACAGGCATGCACCACCACACCTGTTTAATTTTTGTATTTTTAGTAAAGATGGGATGTCATTATGTTGGCCAGGGTGGTCTTGAACTCCTGACCTCAGGTGATCTGCCCACCTTGGCCTCCCAAAGTCTAAGTAGATAGTTTAAATGATTATGGGTTTCAATAGGTTTTATTAATTTGTTTTAGTTAACATACAAGCACACTACAAAACCACATTATTTTATTTTAATTTTTATCAATAAACTTTATTATATTAAGGGCCATATTGCCCACTTAATATGATTTTGATATGCACAATTTCTATAATTTACAACTTACTGTATATGGTCTAATATAAATTACATTGAGCTATCTTGAATAAAAGATGCTAATCCCCAAAAACTTAATGTATAAAATAATTTCTACAATCAATTAAGCCACCCAACTCTTTTTCTCATGGGGCCCTGGTGTGCAAGGGCTGCAAACAGCAGCATCCTAGGTAGTGTACAGCAGCCTGTTCCTTGTGTACAACAGCCTTTGCCATTGGACATTTATGTCTCGAATCTAGTGCTTTCCCCAGTCTAGGTTTAAGACCGGATGTAGTATGCCTTTGGAAAGCCTCAGGAACCAGAGGTCAGAGTTCACATTGGCCGTGTTCATCCATACCAAGCTGCAAAACCTGAAGCATGTGACTGAGGCCTTATTTAGGGCCAAGTTCAAGTTCAGTGAATGTCCAAAAAGCCACATCTCAAAGAAGAGCGATTTTACTAAGTTTAATGCATATACATTTAAAGACTTGGTGGCTGAGAAACAACTCATCCTGGATGGCTGTGGGGCCAAATATATCCCTGGAACCATGGGCCCCTGGACAAGCAGCTAGCCCTGCATTAGAAAAGAGCTGCCCCCTCTTTACTCATGCCCACCAATTAATTCTATTTCCTGTACATCTAATAAATGTATCTATGTATCCATCTATCTATCTATAAATAATTCAACAATATGCAGTAGATTAAAAACAAACACAACCTTATCTTGATGTCTAACTACTGTGGATATATTTTGTCAGTTATTAACATTCCCCTTTCAGGTTAATATCAAGTCAACAAAAATTTGGAGTTCTCTTGACCCTTTCCCCAATGTGTAAATTGGTAATATAATGTCAATATTCAGACAGGGAAATAAACTAAGCTCCCTTTGATGAAAACGACATGCAGTAATGCTTCCCTACTGAGAATCATCTTAGTTTGTGAAATCATAATCTGGAATGGCTATATCTGCAAAATATATTAAAAGAAAGAAAATATCAAAAACATAATCTACAATACTTTTATGTATATTTAATCATTTTATATTTTTTATTATACTACTTGAAATACATACATAAAGGATAGACAGTTTCAACAAATCTCAAAAAGGAAACCTAATTATGTATAATATTCTGACTGATTTTGTTTGCTTACCAAATTGAAATTGAAAAGAAAAAATACAGCACTCTGTAAAAAAATAAAATGAGTTCAAAATATAATTATTGTCTCCCTTTGAAAATATAAATGTTTAAATAATGGTGAAATACAGAACATAAACATTCACAAATATTACATATCCATTCAACATTTTCTGGTATTATTTTGTTTTGTTCAAACCTCCCCTTCTGTCATTTTTCTCTCCTTTCTTTAGCATAACTGAGCTGCTTTCCAAACAATTATAGTTATACCAGACATAGCATTTTCCAACATCATAGTTTTTCTTAAACACCAGCTCCAAATATTAATTCCCAGGGAAAATGACATTTTCCATATATGAGAAATATTGGAACCAATATAACAAAACTCATTAACATTTATAACATTTGAAAATAATTTCACAAAAGTTTTATTTAAAAAAATTATATTGTAAATTTACGTAAGAAATTCTCTATTGTTATATGACTTGTATAACATCCACGGTATACTAAGAAAATATTTTTAAAATATAGGATAAGGTATCTAAATAATAAATTTTTAAGAGCGCTTAGAGCCACTACTAAAAATCTGAGAATAAGGCATGAATATTTTTTGATCTATAGAGATTATATATCAGCATGCCAGCATTGGCTTTTATTACAGAATAAGCATTTTAATCTTCATTAACTCTCGTCAATTCACTATAGAAAGCAGCTTAAAAAAAAAAGACCATCACTTATAGAAAACAGTTAATATTTCCATGGTTTACCTGGAAGTTTATTGGGCATAAATGTATAAAATACATTTATGGTTTGAAATAAACTGTTTTACTAAACAATATTACAGAATTCAGAATAGATGCTGATTAAGCAGCTAATCAACAACAGTGTTTATTTACCAGTTTGGTGGCTATTATGCTAATTAGATAATCTGTTTAAAATGTGTCCATATGGACAATTTTTCTGTAAATGTTTTCTTTATCTCCACATTGTGTGGTAGTATTTTCATAGAACCAAGTAGAAATTAACTTAAAAATTAGTTATTTAAAGATGACAATAGGTTTTGAACTTTGAGTTCCAAAAGGCAAGCAAATATTTCTGAAATAAAATATATTATATACATTTAATTTCTAATATAATTTACATATAAAATATTTTTTAAATTCATATGAATTTGAGATATTTTCACATTGATTGGACTGTTTTTGTACCTCATTTTGCTTCGTCACACTAAAGTGAGGTCCATCATCTTGTGGCACCAAAGGAAAACTAGTGTGATTATAAGGAAATTATTATAGTTAGACAACTGTGCATTAATTTCATCATTAAGGACCAAACATGTATAATAAATACTTTTCTTAATACATTGCTTGCAACATATACACAATTATTTAACAACTATGGTGAACTAAGTCTCCTAGAAATTTCCAAAATAACTTTTTTGCCTTTTTTTAACCTCTAAATCCATATAAATCAAGGGAAAATATTCTTGCACATATGTATATTTAAACATGAACCTAGCCAAAAGTAAGAGAAATTTTAAAAAGTATAACATATCAAAATGTGGAAATTTCTGTGTTTAGTGAAAAATCTATCCCATTAACAGCTTGCATTAGAAAAGAAAAATGACCTTGAAATTATGATGAAAGCTTCCAACTTGTTATTATAAAAATGAGAACAAATTAATTCTGAAGCAATCAGAAAGAAGAAAATAATAAAGGTTAATGAAGAAATAAACAACATTAAACAGAGAAAAATTATATAGCTAAGTAAATTAAACTAAACTTAGATCTTTGAAGGGATCAATAAAATTGTTAAATCTCTGGCCAGACTAAGAAGAAAATAATAGGAAATAAATAATTTACAAATTTTAAGAATGATAGAAGTGGCTGGGGGTGGTGGCTCATGCCTGTAATCCCAGCACTTTGGGAGGCCGAGGCAGGTGGATCGTTTGAGGTCAGGAGTTCCAGACCAGCCTGGCCAACATATTGAAACCCTGTCTCTACTAAAAATACAAAAATTAGTCGAGCGTGATGGCGCATGCCTGTATTCCCAGCTACTCAGGAGGCTGAGGCACAAGAATTGCTTGAAGCTGGGAGGTGGAATTTGCAGTGAGTGGAGATCAGGCCACTGCACTCAAGCCCGGGCGACAGAATGGGACTCTGTCTCAAAACAAACAAACAAAAAAGAATGATAGAAGTAACATTTCCATTGTCCTACAACAGTTTAAGGATAACTAAATGAATACCATGATGAAATTTATAAATGTAAATTAGTTAATTTAGATTAAATGTACAAATCCCTCAAAAGATACAAACTACTAAGGCAAACTCAAAAAGAAAGCAATAACATGAACATCCATATATATATGTTTTAAATTTATTAATACCCACCTAGATAAACTGACAAATTTTACTAACATTTAAGGAGATATAATTTATACTTTACACAAAACTTGAAGAAACAAAAAAAAGGAAACACTTTTCAACATGTTTTATGAGTCTACCATTATCCCCATACCAAAACCATAAAAAAGACATTATAAGAAAGTGTCCTATAGACAAATATGTATTTAGATGATGAATTTAGATTTCAAAAACTTCAGCAAAATATTATCCAATTAAATCCTCTCATGTCTGTGTGTGTGTGTGTGTGTGTGTGTGTGTGCATGCACGTGTGTTTGTAAAATATATCATTACTAATTGGTGTTTATCTTGGGAGTTCAACATGGTTTCCATATTCAATCAACCCATCAATGTGGACTATGGTTACTTGAAAAGACCAGCAAATCCTCTACACAAAAGGCCACTATAAATTGATTAAAACAGCCTTCCATCACTCTAGAAATTGACCAAAGCATTCAACTACCTGAGAAATATTTATGCTTGGAAAGCTATTGAAATGCAGTTAAAAATATCAGGAAACCTGTTTTTACCTTTTGTCCTAATCTTGCTAAATCCTTCTTAATTTTATGAGACACTGCTTCTCCTTTCACTGTTCTTTTACTTTCTCCTTCACCTACGTTTTTTCCTCCCCCTTCCTCTCCCTTTTCTACATTCCTTCTCTCTCCTAAATGCTGTATAAATTTCTACATATACAATCATACTATTTACAAATAGGAACAGTTTTACTTATTTCTTTCCAATCTGCATTTATTTTATTCTCCCTTTTTTTCCTTATACACTGGAGAGAACTCTAAGTATTATGTTGAAAAAGAGTGATAAAAGCAAACATCTTTGCTTTATTCCTGAGCATACATGTGGAAAACATTCAGTGTTTCACAGCTAAATATGATGGACTTTTTGTATGCTCTTTATCAAGATGAAGGAATTTTCTGCTGTTTCTGGTTTGCTGAATTTTTATCACAAGTAACTGTTGAATAGTGTCTTTTTCCCCTGCATTTATTGAAATAATCATGCGTTTTCCTATTTTAGAATATTAATATGATGAACTATATTATTAGATTTTTTAAAATATTGAAACTGTCTTGCATTTCTGGAATAAACGTGGCTTAGTCATGTGTATCACTTTTTTACATATTCAAGTTGTTGAGGATTTTGCATCTAGGGTATATTTGTAGATTTGCATCTAGGTTATGTTGGTCTAAAGTTTTGTTTGTTTGATTTTTTTTCCTTTTCTTTTTTTTATCATCTTTGTCTTATTCTGTTTAAGTGTCATGCTTGCTTCATAAAATGAATTGAGAAGCATTTCTTCCTCTTCTGTTTCTCGAAAATTGTAGAGAACTGTTGTTTTTTATTGTTGTTTGTTTGTTGTTTTGTTTTTTCTTATTTTTATCCTCATACTGAGAACCAGTCTGGAGTATAAAACATGGTTCCTCATTCCAATTAAATCTAGTACACAATGACAACAACCATCTTGGGCTAAGCATTGGCCTACAAAACAGAAAAAAACCTTCAGGGAGATAGATGCTGATCTAGGCATTGTGAGAAAAGCTGAATTCATTTTTAATCATGAATGGCTTTTAAGGAAAGAAGATTTATTAACTAAAATAAATAGATTAGAGGGAATTCTCATCTATGAGAGAGGAAGGAATGGGATTCAACCTGGAAAAAATGATGAAGTTTTGGTGAACTGGGTAAGGTAGACTCAACAATTAATGATGGATAATGCTAGGACCCAACACTGGTAATGAGCTTGTATTATGACTCAATAGCATCACTTTATCACTTTAACGCAGATGGAGGCCTAAATAACCATAGGGCAATGCTTCTTCTTAGATGCAGAGGGACACATTTATATAATCTTAGGGACCCCGTCTCTGAGGTCACTCATAATTTATATTAATTCATTGTTATTGCCATTGTCCCAAGAATAGATAAGGATAAGACATGCTGTAGTATAGGTAGCAGAGATATAAACTATTCTTATTCTTGTGTCTTGTCTATAGGAAGGGAGTGTATCCTGGTGTATGACAGCATATAGTAGAGACCATTGGCAGTTAGAGCCTGTGAACTGAGACAGGGTGACTGGCTAAGTCCACAACCCATTAGAAACCCAGAAATAATCAAATCATGGAGAGTTGTAGCAACACTTATTTATAATACTATATGATATAAAGACAAGAACCAATTATGTTGAGTAGCTGTAACAAATAGCTCTATCATTTTTAATAACTTTTTCTCTAATAAAACTGAATTGTAACATGACCATACTGCAATATGACATTATACTAGCATTGTTGGTAAGATTCAACTATCTTATGTAGAGAAGTTATATAATGTTTATATTGATAATCAAATGTATTAAGATATTGAGTTAAAGCCTCTTCAGAATGTAATCTGGGTGAATAATAAATGGCCTGAGAAAACAGAATTTAGCTAACCATTATCTAATTTCAATGCTAAGTAGTTCTGCACAGATTTATCAAAAGGTAAAAATAAAAGAAGATTGAGAGGAGGAATGAGTAATTTTGTTTGTACAAAATATTAAAGTGTATGTAATGGCCTTGTAGGATGCATTAGTAGTTTTTAAAAAATCAATCTTTACCCTACACTGTGTCCATAAAATGCTAGGCATATTCATGTTAATATTACTGTTGTTACTGTCATATAAATGCTATATTCAATGTAGATACTCAGAAAAATATGATTGTTTTGCTACAGGAGAGATTAGACCAGGGACAATAAATATAGATTAGGCAAGAATGCGTTAACTCAGCAGGCCAGGGTTTCTTCAACCCTGAACCTTCAAAGGTAAGGTTTGTTTTTAGGACTAGCTAGCCTCTGAGTTCTGGAAATAGTCTTACCGTGAAGAGTGTTTTTGTATATCTGAGGCCTTGGATTTATGGTGAATGACTGACTTTATATGCCTGAGGGCCTGAGCCATGCTGTATTTATTTGAACCATGTGGTATCAATTTAACCAGATACGTTTATTCTAAGATATGATTTATGCTGAATGCCTGCTTTTGTTCTAGAGGGATCATGGAAAGGAAGCTGAATTTGCTGAGTTTTGCCACATGGGCATTGTATGCCTATGTGATTAACCACCAATAAAAACCTGGGACATCAAAGAATAAATAAGCTGCTCTAATTGCCAAGAATTCACATGTGGTTGTATGCAGCATTACTGGGAGATTGAAGTGTATCTGCATGTGATTCTACTGTGATGGGACACTTGTAAGTTTGTGCCTGGAGTCTCCTGGACTTTGCCCTGAGAATCTTTTTCCTTTGTTGATATGAATCTGCATCCTTTTGTGTTAATAAACTATAAACATGAGTATAATTGCTTCTCTGAGTTCTGAGAGATTTTAAATAAATAATCAAAGCTGAAGATCAATGGGGACCCCCACCAAAACATCTTTACACATTTCAATTTTGTATTGAAGTAAATTTTATTTTCTTTTTTATACCTCCCATATATATTCTATTTTTTATTATTATTTATTTTATCCAAAATCTTTTATCTGTGATCATTTTCCTTTGTTTGAAATTTGTCTTTTGAGATTTCTTTAGAAGGTGCTTTTGGATGATAAATTTTCTGTTGTTCTTTGTCTAAAATGTCATTATTTTGACTCATTTATAAAAGGAGTTTTTATGTTTTATAAACCTCTAATATATAGAAGTGTGTCTAAACTCATTGAGGATATTTTCCAAATTTTTTCCTGCTTTTTATTGCTGTTGATAAGAAGTCAGTGTTGGTATTCTGACATTTAAGTTATGTGTCATTTTGTTGTGGTAGTTCTGAAGATCTTCCCTCTGTTTTATATTCTCCTTCACCATTCATAAATGTAATTTATATTTATTTGGTAATAAATTTTGAACATATACTATGCTATAAAGATAATCTAGGCCCTTTGGTTACATCTTGTAAATAAAATCAACAAAATCTGTTTTGAGATTATATTGTAATATAAGATACCCAAAGTAAATAGGATATGTACCATATGTTTGAAGGTGGTAAATATGATGAGAAAAATAGATCAGGTCAGGAAGAATGAAGATGATTGAAGGTACAGGTTATGATAAAAACTTAGGTGTGCCGAGGAATGAATTCATCTTATGTATCTTGCGTGTAATGTCTTATTTCTCCTGAATCTGAGAATTTGATGTCTTTCATTAGGTATATCAGTAAATCTCACTAATGAATATATTAGACTCCAGTTTAATACATGATAGTCATTTTCATTCTTTCTTTCATATCACTTAATCCTTTCTCTTTATTGTTCATTTTTATACATCTCTTAATAGTCACAGTGAATTTAACTACGTTTTACGTTATGTGGTTATTCTCACTTTAGCTATCTCTAATATATTATGAATGTGTCAGTTGTGTGTTTACTATTGTTTGAATTAAGCTTTTAAATCATTTTAATTCTTACTTAATTCAAACTTGTTTGTTATACATTCTTATAATTCCAGTATCTGGAGTTTTCTTCATGTGATTCTTTTATCTCCCTGTTTTCCTCCTATATTCTTTTCATGCACCATCTTTCTCTGCGTGTTTTGTTTTATTTTACTGTGAATTCCTAACTAATGGAAGTATATTTATGCAAATAATTTTAGGATAGAATTGAAATAGGGTTCCCAAAAGGATTATATAAATTTGTTTGTACCAAGGACCCAGGGTTATAAACAGGATGAGATCACTTTAAATTTCTGTCTTGAGGATTTTCAAGTTACACAGGTCATATTAGCGAGAACCCCAGAAAAGGGCATTTTTTTTTTTTTCACTTTACATCCTGGAATACATGTGCAGAACGTACAGGTTTGTTACATAGGTATACATGTGCCATGGTTGTTTGCTGCACCTATCAACCCGTCATCTAGGTTTTAAGCCCCACATGAAGGTATTTGTCTTAATGCTCTCCCTCCCCTTGCCCCCCCACCCCCAACAAGCCCCGGTGTGTGATGTTCCCCTCCCTGTGTCCATGTGCAGAACCTGCAGTTTTGTTACATAGGTATACATGTGCCATGGTGGTTTGCTTCACCCTTCAACTCGTCACCTACATTAGGTATTTCTCCTAATGTTATTCCTCCCCTAGGCCCCCACCCCCTACAGCCCCTCCCTGATGATCCCCTCCCTGTGACCCTGTGTTCTCATTGTTCAGCTCCCACTTATGAAAACATGTGGTGTTCGGTTTTCTGTTCCTGTGTTAGTCTGCTGAGAATGATGGCTTCCAGCTTCATCCATGCCCCTGCAAAGGACACAAACTCATCCTTTTTTATGGCTGCATACTATTCCATGGTGTATATGTGCCACATTTTCTTTATCCAGTCTATTGTTGATGGACATCTGGGTTGATTCCAAGTGTTTGCTATTGTAAATAGTGCTGCAATAAACATACATGTGCTTGTGTCTTTATAGTAGAATAATTTATAATCCTTTGAGTATATACCCAGTAATAGGATTGCTGGCTCAAATGGTATTTCTAGTTCTAGATCCTTGAGGAATCACCATACTGTCTTCCAAAATGGTTGAACTAACTTACACTCCCACCAATAGTGTAAGAGTGTTCTCTTACTACACTTCCAATTTGGCTGGACTTTGAGCTTTGTCTCTGGTCCCCAGCATTTTACAATCCCAAGAAACATGGCCTCATCCTTATCAGGACCAGAGAATGCTCTCAAGGTAAAACCTTAATTTTCATAAAATTGTTGTCATCTTGCCTGATCACTGTGACACTAAAGCAAGATTTTTTTAATGTTTCATCCAACTTTTAAGAATTATTTTAGTGGTAGGACTGAGCCAGGTTTCTAATCCACACTACTGCAGATAAAAAAATGAGAAAAGGTAACTTTCAAAAATAGAGGCCGGGCGTGGTGGCTCACACCTGTAATCCCAGCACTTTGGGAGGCCAAGGCGGGCAGATCACGAGGTCAGGAAATTGAGACTATCCTGGCTAACACAGTGAAACCCCACCTCTACTAAAAATACAAAAAAACATTAGCTGGGCGTGGTGTCTGGCGCCTGTAGTCCCAGCTACTGGGGAGGCTGAGGCAGGAGAATGGCGTGAACCCGCAAGGTGGAGCTTGCAGTGAGCTGAGATCGCGCCACAGGACTCCAGCCTGGGCGACAGAGAGAGACTCCGTCTCAAAAAAAAAAAAAAAAAGAAATCCATCTTTTTTCATGAAAGACTTATTATACATTCTAAATGAAATGGCTATAGGAAGTTAGCATTTGAACTTTAAGGTTATTAGCATAAGGAACAATGAAAACTAAATTTCTCCTGGGAGTTACTCATTTTTCTGGGTTATAAATGAATGCCATATTATTTTTTGATGTTTAATGTAAAATATTATCGACTGTAATAATCCAATATGATCTAGGATATTCAGTCTTACACAACATAGGGATATAGTATAGGCTGATGTACATCCAAAATTATAACACACTTTGTTCAAACACAATGCATATTACATTTTCCTGTAGCTCAAATCTGTGTAATCTGTATTATTAAGAGACATAAAGAGAGGATTCAAAATAATAGCTGAAGAATTCTCACTAATTTTATGAATCTAGTAGATCAAAATGTTACTCCAACATTAATATTGATTTCATAATACAGACTATGAGGCTTATATAAATCTGTTTCAAAAAATGTATGGCATTCTTTAGCTTTTATGTTGTAAGACATTCAGAATATAATCCAAAATAAAGTTGTAATAAATTATCACATTTTAATGAGTATTTTAACATGAAATGTGAGTTTGGGATTATTATAAATCCAAAGACACATAAACTCAGTTTCTAAAAGATATGATTGAGGGGAAATCATGATTTATTATGTCTTCATTTTATCAAGAAAAGACACAGTTATTATTTATAATAAAAATGATTACAATGCACACATACTCTTTTGTGAGTTGCCACAGAATTTTCTATTACTGAAACCTGTCAAGTTCAATACATGTCTAGAATATGTAAAAATAAAGGTCGATCTGTGATATTAGATATTATCAAATAAAAAATATTCTTATTGAAAAAAATGTGATTCCTTATGACAACTTCAGGGCATCTTCTATTTGCCCCCTGTTATCAACAGGGGAAATTTTCTTTCCTACATTTCTCACTAATCATTTCTGACAAGTAGTTGGCAAGCTTAACTATAAAGGGTCGTCCATAGGGTTCTAGGTCAACCTTACCCTTTGGGAAGAAAGTACACATGATGTCTATGAATAAATACCCTCCAACAGAAGAAAAGGACAATGCTTTACATAGTGTGTGCATAATCATTTTTCAACATAATTAGCTTATCTATTTGTGACATGATTTTACCGTCATTGCAGGTGTTTGACATAACCCACATTTTTTCTTCGTGCCAAGAAATACAATGGTTTTGTATTACATTAATACTTTAGATCATCTATAATATGAGTCAGGTTTGGTTAAAAAATATATAAAAATAAAAATCTCAGTTCTATTGAAAATACTAATGAAAGTATCTCGTCAAAGTAAGACATTAGCAATGCATTGTCTGTCACTTGATATTTTGTGTGTTTGCTCATTTCAACAAGGGAAAGAGAATTAGAAAATTGGAAGAAAAATATTTGAGTAATTCTTGTAAAATTAATATACATATTAAATATCATGAACGGTAGAAACAGAGTTAATATTTAAAATGTTTATAACTAATGTGTAAATTTAATTGAAAGCCAACTGATTGCTCTGAATTTTTATGAGGAATAATGGCAATTGTACAGAAAATAACTGACACCGAAAGCATTTACCTTTTCACATTTAAATGCAAGTGACTTTTTGTTCATTCATTCAAAAATTATGGATTATTATACTTTAGCTTGAATGTTTGTCTCCCCTCTAAATGCCATTTTGAAACGTAATCCTCAATGCAATAGTATTAAGAAGTCAGGCCTTTAGGAGTAATCAGGCCATGAGGACTGTACTCATAGATGGGATTAGTGCATTACAAAAGGGCTGAAGGGAACTAGCTAATGTAAGGACACAGCATTCAAGTTACCATTTTAGAAGCAGAAACTGGGACCTCACTTGGTGCCAGACCTGCCAGAACCATGGTCTTGAACTTTTCAGCCTCCTGGACTGTGAGAAACAAGTTTCTGTTCTTATCAGTCTCAGCTATTTTGTTACAGAAGCACAAGTGAACTGAGACCTGAGATGGGAATGTTTATGTGCTAGGTATGGAGCTAATTTCTGAATAAATAAAGATGAATACATTCTATGACCTCATCGTCTAGTGCCTGTTACAGTGACACACTGGATATTTTTTCTTGCCTTCTTATTACTCATTTTTGCTCTCCTCACTAAATATTGAGGAAAACATGAATGCATCATCAGTTTTTCCACTGATACAACTGTTTAAGAAGTACATATGACATTATATTTTTTCTTTCTGTATTCTGTAGACTTACCTGTAAAGTCTAAGGCTAACATTGACTTTATGCTAATTAGTACTGTGTTCATTTCAGATGTGTAATATGCCTTGTACAAATATAAATAGATAAAACATTAAAGCTGCTACTACTCAAAACACACAGGGAATAAAATATTCTATTTGAAACATTAACATAGAGTTTACACTGAGGGAAATTTTTATTCATTAGCTTAAATGGGGCAAAATACAATAAATATTATTTGGTTAAAATAGAGAAAGTTAAGTGGAAAGATGAAATGATAAAGATCCCAGAGAAAATTGTTCAGTTTGCATATAAATTGAGAAATTAACCCCTAACCTACCTAGGTAGAATTTCATAGCCTTAACTAAAATAATTATTTAAACTTACAAGATTTATTAGAAAAATATGAATAGAAAAATAAAATGCACTATTGCATTTTATGTAATTTTACATGAACTTAGTTTATAACATGTACATAGATTAAGTTGATTTAAATATTTTATGTACAAAAAACTATATTTCTGAAGATTCTAAGAGCTTACAACTAAAATACAAGATAAACATTTACTTTACAAAAAGAGTAAATAAGATGAAGAATTTGAAAGAATTTAAGAATTAATTTCAGTTTCTTTTCCAAAATGTATGTGGTTAGCCTACAATGCTTTTACAATCTGTTATTTTATGAGTATGAATATTGATTTTATTATCTAAACATGTATTATTTTTAAAATATGGCAAAAGAATTAAAGTTCCATAGTTCGACAAAGCCGTAAAGCCGATCAATCCTTTGACAGCTTAATGAATAAAGCATGCATGTAGTTGACACCAATTCATTTAATAAACATTTGTAGAACATATAAGTGTAAGAAATTGTGCTAAGGAGATGAATGGTACATTAAAATAAGAATACAAGTTTCCAGATTCTAAGGAGTTTATGTAAGTGTAAGGCACATAAAACAACACAAATGAAAAGGCTAAAATAAATCAGAAAATGAAGGGAAGAAAACAAATATTCATATTAGGTATACATAATATCTCAAATATTCTTTAAGATGTCTTAAACAGATTTTAATATTTAATCCTAATGACAGGATAATCTGATTTATTACAGATGATATAACTGAGGCTAATACAAATCTGTTGACTTTAAATTTTCAAAGTCTTCCTGAATTATTTGACTGTATAATATTTTGGTAAACATAAATAAGTGGATACTAATGCATTGAAACAGAAACAGTATACTGTTCAAGAAATAGAAAAAAATGAAACAATAGAAAAGATCGAATTTGTAGTATGACTACAATTTAAGATTTAATAAAGACAAAAATAGAAACCAATATGTAGTTAGGAGGGTAGAAAAAAGTACAGTGGACCCTCCATATCCATAGGTTCTGCATGTGTGGATTCAACCACCCATGGATCAAAAATATTTGGAAAAACATTTATGAAAAAGTGAACACATATGGAATTTTGCCTTGTCATTATCCCCTAAAGAACACAGTATAACTATCTACATAGCATTTGCGTTGTACTTGGTATCATAAAAAATCTAGAGATGATTTAAAGTATGTGACAGTGTGGATGTAGGTATATAAAATACTATTATACATCATTTTATAGAAGGGTCTTGAGCATCTGTAGATTTTTGTGTCTGAGGGTTCCTAGAACCAGTACCCCACAAATACAGAGGAACAACTATAATGAGTTCCTACTAAACTAGGCTGAAGTATTATAACTGTACACAAAAGAATTTAAGACAGAATGATTAAACAATATATAGAAGTATGTATAAGAAGTGAAGATAATTGAAAATTAAATTGATAGGAAAGACATGACAAATATAATGAAATCAATGGAAAAATTAAAACTTTAGCAAGATGTACAAGCAAGGATTGGGTAGATTTCATCTGAAAGATATAATTTCTAATGACAAAGTACTTTAATAGTCTAGCCTAATATTTTATTGTATCTTAAAACTTCCCTCTGGCTCATTCTGGTCTGATAACACCAGCTTTCTTATGGCTTCTTTTATCTGCCAAGAATTATGCTCTGGTCTAATTGACCTCCCCAAATTTGTATATTAAAATTCTCACCACCAAGGTGATAATATTAAAAAATGGGCCATTTGGTAGGTGGCTGGATCATGGGAGTGGCGCCCTTATGAAAGGTGCCACAGAGAGACCCCTCCCTCTTCCACCATGTGAGGTTAGACTGAGAAATACATCTCTGTGGTTTATAAGCTGCTCAGTCTATGGCATTTTATTATAGCAGCCCATGCTAATGAATTCAGATGACAATGTGTCTGCAGACCTTCCTAGGAAATTATTGAGTCCTTCGTTGAATACTAAACTGTGAATACATGAGAGAAAATAGCTGAAGCCTGGGGTAAAACGCCAACACAAAGGGTTTGAAGAACAATTCTCAAAACTCAGAAAGCTCTGCAAATATTATTGTTGCCACAAACCAAAGTAGAAGACAGGGTAATATAAGAGCTATTAGGTAGAATCTTTGGAAGAATCCTGCTTTTGTGATGGAACTCACTCATTCCTAAACCTAAAGCAACCTGCATCTTCTCTAAGAAAATTTTTTAGCAATCTCTAAAAGCATCAAACTGATTCCAAATAATTTAACTGTGTTTGAGAACAAAATACAAATATACAAAAGGAATTCAACAAAATCCATCACATAACAATATAGAATTCACAATATCTGGTTTTGATGAACATAATAATTAGTCTTGAAACATGTTAATTCAGGTATTAAAAATATGCTTTATTTTTTCAAATAAGATGAGAATATATGTATATTATGAGAAAATAAAAATGGAAGAAATAAAAACAAACAAGCAGACTGCTAAAACAGAAAAAATAAGTATATTAGATTAAAAATGTATGAATAAATTTAACAGCACTTTAACCATTGTAGAAAAAATACCAGTGATTTTGATAACATAACAATATAAACTATCCAAAACAGAAAACATAGACACATTTGAAAAAACAACCACACTGTGTCGGACAATATCAAGCAGCATAAGACAAGAAGAGATAGAGTCCCAGAAGAAGACTGAGCGGATGTATGTGTGTGAGTATGTGCTAGGGAAGAACAAAACCAAAAATTCGAAGAAATGATTGCCAAAATGTTATTAGAATCACAAAAAAAAAGACAAAATGGCAGGGTAAACTATTGTCTAATTTCTGAAAATCAGTGATAAAGAGAAAAATCTTAAAAGGCATCAGAGATGAAAAAATAATCCACATCAAAAGAAACACACACACACACACACACACACGCACACACACACAAATACGGGCAATTTTCTTCAGAAACTATGAAACCTTGGAGACAATGGAGCAATCATAAATAACTAAATAAGAAAAAACAGCTTAATCTACATTTTTATAACAAGTAGAAAATTTTAAGCACTAAAGTAAAATAGGTCTTGTTTATTTTTAGAAAATTAAAAATAGGTTTGGAACTAGGGTAAAGTAAATGACACAACTAGGTCCCAAAACCTAAAGAGCTACTTACTTTCAGGGTTATATATTTGAGACTCAGAGTGCAAGACCTGTGCCTCGTGTGACCTGAGAGAGTGCCTCATTAAGTTTTTCACAAGAGGTAATTTGCTCATCTCAATGTTGTCTCAGCACTGAACAAAATCTAAAGAATTTCATTGCCAGCCATCCTCCATTGGAATTTATAAGAAAGATTCCTAAGGCTGAAGTAAAATTTTATGAGATGTATATGTGTGTCTGCAGAAAAAAACTGGCAATATATTGTACTGCATATCAAGTGATATACTATTATTTGAAAGAAGGCTGTGATGAATTAAGCATTTATATTTTAAACCTTAAAGCAGAAGTATTTATATTTTAAACCTTAAAGCAGAAACTAAAAAAGAAGTACATTAGTAAACTAATAGTAGAAATAACATAAAATAATGAAGTACATATTTAACTAATCCACAAAATGTAAAAAAGGATAAATAATTGAACAAGGAGTATATAAGATAAATAGAAAACATAGCAAGAAGGTATATTTAAACCTAAGCTTATTCATAATCACATTACGTTACATGTAAATCCTTCATACATATCAATGAAAAATCAGAAATCTAATTCTGTCTATTAAAATTCTAGTGTAAATATAAATACATAGATATCTGTGTGTGCAGTACAAACAAAAATTTATAGAAAACTAGAGTTGCTGTATTAATGTCAAACTAAATATATTTCAGAACAAAGTATATTACCAGTGATAGAAAATATACTCACTGATTATAAAGGGTCAATTTATTAAGATAACTAAACAATATTGACAGAAAGAAATGATACATGTTAAGGTGATGAACATAAGAATTATCCTGATTTGATCATTGTACATTGTATGCTTGTATGCATATGTACCCCATACATATGTGCAACTATTATGTATCCATAATAATTAAAAAATTTTTAGAAATGAAAATTAGATAAATGTAATAGTGCCATGTGTTTATGTTAGAAAAGAAAAAAGAATCTAATCAGTTCCTAAAGCAAATTAAACCCAAACAAAACAGAATGCTCTTGTCTAAATGTTTGTGCCTCCTTGAATTTCCTAGGTAGAAATCCTAACTCCCAAATTTATGGTTTTAGGAGATGGGGTCTTTTGGGAGGTGCTTAGATCATGGAAGTAGAGATCTGGGGCTCTTTTATAAGGGTACTAAATTAATACTACATTAAGGATAGTAAATGAGTCGTTTTTTATTTATTTATTTATTTATTTATTTTTTATTATTATTATACTTTAGGTTTTAGGGTACATGTGTGCAATGTGTAGGTTAGTTACATATGTATACATGTGCCATGCTGGTGCACTGCACCCACTAACTCGTCATCTAGCATTAGGTATATCTCCCAATGCTATCCCTCCCCCCTCCCCCCACCTCACAACAGTCCCCAAAGTGTGATGTTCCCCTTCCTGTGTCCATGTGTTCTCATTGTTCAATTCCCACCTATGAGTGAGAATATGCGGTGTTTGGTTTTTTGTTCTTGCGATAGTTTACTGAGAATGATGATTTCCAATTTCATCCATATCCCTACAAAGGACATGAACTCATCATTTTTTATGGCTGCATAGTATTCCATGGTGTATATGTGCCACATTTTCTTAATCCAGTCTGTCATTGTTGGACATCTGGGTTGGTTCCAAGTCTTTGCTATTGTGAATAAGGCCGCAATAAACATACGTGTGCATGTGTCTTTATAGCAACATGATTTATAGTCCTTTGGGTATATACCCAGTAATGGGATGGCTGGGTCAAATGGTATTTCTAGTTCTAGATCCCTGAGGAATCACCACACTGACTTCCACAAGGGTTGAACTAGTTTACAGTCCCACCAGTAGTGTAAAAGTGTTCCTATTTCTCCACATCCTCTCCAGCACCTGTTGTTTCCTGACTTTTTAATGATCGCCATTCTAACTGGTGTGAGATGGTATCTCATTGTGGTTTTGATTTGCATTTCTCTGATGGCCAGTGATGGTGAGCATTTTTTCATGTGTTTTTTGGCTGCATAAATGTCTTCTTTTGAGAAGTGTCTGTTCATGTCCTTCGCCCACTTTTTGATGGGGTTGTTTGTTTTTTTCTTGTAAATTTGTTGGAGTTCATTGTAGATTCTGGATATTAGCCCTTTGTCAGATGAGTAGGTTGTGAAAATTTTCTTCCATTTTGTAGGTTACCTGTTCATTCTGATGGTAGTTTCATTTGCTGTGCAGAAGCTCTTGAGTTTAATTAGATCCCATTTGTCAATTTTGGCTTTTGTTGCCATTGCTTTTGGTGTTTTAGACATGAAGTCCTTGCCCATGCCTATGTCCTGAATGGTAATGCCTAGGTTTTCCTCTAGGGTTTTTATGGTTTTAGGTCTAACATTTAAGTCTTTAATCCATCTTGAATTAATTTTTGTATAAGGTGTAAGGAAGGGATCCAGTTTCAGCTTTCTCCATATGGCTAGCCAGTTTTCCCAGCACCATTTATTAAATAGGGAATCCTTTCCCCATTGCTTGTTTTTCTCAGGTTTGTCAAAGATCAGATAGTTGTAGACATGTGGCGTTATTTTTGAGGGCTCTGTTCTGTTCCATTGATCTATATCTCTGTTTTGGTACCAGTACCATGCTGTTTTGGTTACTGTAGCCTTGTAGTATAGTTTGAAGTCAGGTAGTGTGATGCCTCCAGCTTTGTTCTTTTGGCTTAGGATTGACTTGGCAATGTGGGCTCTTTTTTGGTTCCATATGAACTTTAAGGTAGATTTTTCCAATTCTGTGAAGAAAGTCATTGGTAGCTTGATGGGGATGGCATTGAATCTGTAAATTACTTTGGGCAGTATGGCCGTTTTCACGCTATTGATTCTTCCTACCCATGAGCATGGAATGTTCTTCCATTTGTTTGTATCCTCTTTTATTTCCTTGAGCAGTGGTTTGTAGTTCTCCTTGAAGAGGTCCTTCACGTCCCTTGTAAGTTGGATTTCTAGGTATTTTATTCTCTTTGAAGCAATTGTGAATGGGAATTCACTCATGATTTGGCTCTCTGTTTGTCTGTTGTTGGTGTATAAGAATGCTTGTGATTTTTGCACATTGATTTTGTATCCTGAGACTTTGCTGAAGTTGCTTATCAGCTTAAGGAGATTTTGGGCTGAGACAATGGGATTTTCTAGATATACAATCATGTCATCTGCAAACAGGGACAATTTGACTTCCTCTTTTCCTAATTGAATACCCTTTATTTCCTTCTCCTGCCTAATTGCCCTGGCCAGAACTTCCAACACTATGTTGAATAGGAGTGGTGAGAGAGGGCATCCCTGTCTTGTGCCAGTTTTCAAAGGGAATGCTTCCAGTTTTTGCCCATTCAGTATGATATTGGCTGTGGGTCTGTCATAGATAGCTCTTATTATTTTGAGATACATCCCATCAATACCTAATTTATTGAGAGTTTTTAGCATGAAGGGTTGTTGAATTTTGTCAAAGGCCTTTTCTGCATCTATTGAGATAATCATGTGGTTTTTGTCTTTGGTTCTGTTTATATGCTGGATTACATTTATTGATTTGCATATATTGAACCAGCCTTGCATCCCAGGGATGAAGCCCACTTGATCATGGTGGATAAGCTTTTTGATGTGCCGCTGGATTTGGTTTGCCAGTATTTTATTGAGGATTTTTGCATCAATGTTTATCAAGGATATTGGTCTAAAATTCCCTTTTTTGGTTGTGTCTCTGCCCGGCTTTGGTATCAGGATGATGCTGGCCTCATAAAATGAGTTAGGGAGGATTCTCTCTTTTTCTATTGATTGGAATAGTTTCAGAAGGAATGGTACCAGCTCCTCCTTGTACCTCTCATAGAATTCGGCTGTGAATCCATCTGGTCCTGGCCTCTTTTTGGTTGGTAAGCTATTGCTTATTGCCACAATTTCAGCTCCTGTAATTGGTCTATTCAGAGATTCAACTTCTTCCTGGTTTAGTCTTGGGAGGGTGTATGTGTCGAGGAATTTATCCATTTCTTCTAGATTTTCTAGTTTATTTGTGTAGAGGTGTTTGTAGTATTCTCTGATGGTAGTTTGTATTTCTGTGGGATCAGTCGTGATATCCCCTTTATCATTTTTTATTGCGTCTATTTGATTCTTCTCTCTTTTCTTCTTTATTATTCTTGCTAGCGGTCTATCAATTTTGTTGATCCTTTCAAAAAATCAGCTCCTGGATTCATTAATTTTTTGAAGGGTTTTTTGTGTCTCTATTTCCTTCAGTTCTGCTCTGATTTTAGTTATTTCTTGCCTTCTGCTAGCTTTTGAATATGTTTGCTCTTGCTTTTCTAGTTCTTTTAATTATGATGTTAGGGTGTCAATTTTGGATCTTTCCTGCTTTCTCTTATGGGCATTTAGTGCTATAAATTTCCCTCTACACACTGCTTTGAATGCATCCCAGAGATTCTGGTGTGTTGTGTCTTGGTTCTCGTTGGTTTCAAAGAACATCTTTATTTCTGCCTTCACTTCGTTATGTACCCAGTAGTCATTCAGGAGCAGGTTGTTCAGTTTCCATGTAGTTGAGCGGTTTTGAGTGAGATTCTTAATCCTGAGTTCTAGCTTGATTGCACTGTGATCTGAGAGATAGTTTGTTATAATTTCTGTTCTTTTACATTTGCTGAGGAGAGCTTTACTTCCAAGTACGTGGTTAATTTTGCAATAGGTGTGGTGTGGTGCTGAAAAAAATGTATATTCTGTTGATTTGGGGTGGAGAGTTCTGTAGATGTCTATTAGGTCCACTTGGTGCAGAGCTGAGTTCAATTCCTGGGTATGCTTGTTGACTTTCTGTCTCATTGATCTGTCTAATGTTGACAGTGGGGTGTTAAAATCTCCCATTAGTAATGTGTGGGAGTCTAAGTCTCTTTGTAGGTCACTCAGGACTAGCTTTATGAATCTGGGTGCTCCTGTATTGGGTGCATATATATTTAGAATAGTTAGCTCTTCTTGTTGAATTGATCCCTTTACCATTATGTAATGGCCTTCTTTGTCTCTTTTGATCTTTGTTTGTTTAAAGTCTGTTTTATCAGAGACTAGGATTACAACCCCTGCCTTTTTTTGCTTTCCATTTGCTTGGTAGATCTTCCTCCATCCTTTTGTTTTGAGCCTATGTGTGTCTCTGCACATGAGATGGGGTTCCTGAATACAGCACGCTGATGGGTCTTGACTCTTTATCCAATTTACCAGTCTGTGTCTTTTAATTGGAGCATTTAGTCCATTTACATTTAAAGTTAATATTATTATGTGTGAATTTGGTCCTGTCATTATGATGTTAGATGGTTATTTTGCTCGTTAGTTGATGCAGTCTCTTCCTAGTCTCGATGGTCTTTACATTTTGGCATGATTTTGCAGCAGCTGGTACCAGTTGCTCCTTTCCATGTTTAGCATTTCCTTCAGGAGCTCTTTTAGGGCAGGCCTGGTGGTGACAAAATCTCTCAGCATTTGCTTGTCTATAAAGGATTTTATTTCTCCTTCACTTATGAAGCTTAGTTTGGCTGGATATGAAATTCTGGGTTGAAAATTCTTTTCTTTAAGAATGTTGAATATTGGCCACCACTCTCTTCTGGCTTGTAGAGTTTCTGCCGAGAGATCCGCTGTTAGTCTGATGGGCTTCCCTTTCGCGGTAACCCAACCTTTCTCTCTGGCTGCCCTTAAAATTTTTTCCTTCATTCCAACTTTGGTGAATCTGACAATTATGTGTCTTGGAGTTGCTCTTCTCGAGGAGTATTCTTGTGGCGTTCTCTGTATTTCCTGAATCTGAATGTTGGCCTGCCTTGCTAGATTGGGGAAATTCTCCTGGATAATATCCTGCAGAGTGTTTTCCAACTTGGTTCCATTCTCCCCGTCACTTTCAGGTACCCCAATCAGACGTAGATTTGGTCTTTTCACATAGTTCCATATTTCTTGGAGGCTTTGCTCGTTTCTTTTTATTCTTTTTTCTCTAAACTTCCCTTCTCGCTTCATTTCATTCATTTCATCTTCCATTGCTGATACCCTTTCTTCCAGTTGATCACATCGGCTCCTGAGGCTTCTGCATTCTTCACGTAGTTCTCGAGCCTTGGTTTTCAGCTCCATCAGCTCCTTTAAGCACTTCTCTGTATTGGTTATTCTAGTTATACATTCTTTCAAATTTTTTTCAAAGTTTTCAACATCTTTGCCTTTGGTTTGAATATCTTCCCGTGGCTCGGAGTAATTTGATCGTCTGAAGCCTTCTTCTCTCAGCTCCTCAAAGTCATTCTCCGTCCAGCTTTGTTCCATTGCTGGTGAGGCACTGCATTCCTTTGGAGGAGGAGAGGCACTCTGCTTTTTAGAGTTTCCAGTTTTTCTGCTGTTTTTTCCCCATCTTTGTGGTTTTATGTACTTTTGGTCTTTGATGATGGTGATGTACAGATGGGTTTTTGGTGTGGATGTCCTTTCTGTTTGTTAGTTTTCCTTCTAACAGACAGGACCCTCAGCTGCAGGTCTGTTGGAGTACCAGGCTGTGTGAGGTGTCAGTCTGCCCCTGCTAGGGGGTGCCTCCCAGTTCGGCTGCTTGGGGGTCAGGGGTCAGGGACCCACTTGAAGAGGCAGTCAGCCCGTTCTCAGATCTCCAGCTGCGTGCTGGGAGAACCACTCCTCTCTTCAAAGCTGTCAGACAGAGACACTTAAGTCTGCAGAGGTTACTGCTGTCTTTTTGTTTGTCTGTGCCCTGCCCCCAAAGGTGGAGCCTACAGAGGCAGGCAGGCCTCCCTGAGCTGTGGTGGGCTCCACCCAGTTCAAGCTTCCCGGCTGCTTTGTTTACCTAAACAAGCCTGGGCAATGGCGGGCACCCCTCCCCCAGCCTCCCTGCCACCTTGCAGTTTGCTCTCCGACTGCTGTGCTAGCAATCAGTGAGACTCCGTGGGCATAGGACCCTCCGAGCCAGGTGCGGGATACAATCTCCTGGTGTGCCATTTTTTAAGCCCGTCGGAAAAGTGCAGTATTCACCTGGGAGTGACCCGATTTTCCAGGTGCCATCTGTCACCCCTTTCTTTGACTAGGAAAGGGAACTCCCTGACCCCTTGCGCTTCCCAAGTGAGGCAATGCCTCGCCCTTCTTTGGCTCGTGCACAGTGCGCGCACCCACTGACCTGTGCCCACTGTCTGGCACTGCCTAGTGAGATGAAGCCGGTACCTCAGATGGAAATACAGAAATCACCCATCTTCTGCTTCGCTCATGCTGGGAGCTGTAGACCGGAGCTGTTCCTATTCAGCCATCTTGGCTCCTCCTGAGTAGTTTTCTTATAAAAGAGATCCCAGAGAGCTACTTTGCTCTTTTCAGTACGTGAGGATGCAGAGAGAAGGAACAATCTATGAATCAGGAAATGGGCCTTCACCAGACATCAAATCTTTGAGTGCCTTGATTTCGGACCTCTCAGCCTCCAGAACTATGAGAAGTAAATTTATAAGTTATAAGTTTATATTATTATAAATTATAAAATTATGTTGTTTATAAGCCACAACAAAAAGGTATTTTTCTATTGCAGTTGAAATGTACTAAGGTACAAAGAAATAATAAAATACATATAAGAACAAAAATTAATAAAAATTGAAAGAACACTAAAATGGAATATCAATAAAATAAAAAGCTAATTTATTAAAAAATGAAAAGATTCTAGCTATACTCAACAAAAAAGAGAAAAAATACTAAATACTAAAGCCAGTAATGAAAGAAAGACTGTCACTAATTATACTACAGGTTGTAAAATGATGGTAAGCACACGATGTTTAAACTTTATGCAAATACATTTTAAAAGTTTGGTAAACGGACACATTACTTGAGAGAAAAGAGGTTACAAAATTCGCTTAAAAATAAAGAGACACCATGAATAATCCTGCATCTATTAAATACATTAAATCTATAATTTGAAACTCACACACAAAATAATTCCAGGTCAGGAAGGTTTCACTCTTGTATTCTCACAATGTTTAAAGAATAAATAGTAACAATTCTATACAAAGTCTTTCAGAAATAAAAGAGGAAGCAACCCTAACAGTACATTAAGAGGTACAGATTACCCTTAAAGGAAAAAAATAGATAGAGATTAACAGAAAACTACAGACCTACATTTTGATTTAAAAAATTTGTATAGGATTATTTTATTAAAAGTAGAAAAGCATTTGATGACATTTTACACATGTTCATAATAAAGACTTACAGAAAAGTAGGCAAGAAAAACAAATTATTTCAGAAGTAATAAACATATATAAAAATATAGTTAATATAGTGAAATACCAAATGGTTCCTCCTACTATAAGAAAGAATGCAAAAATACCCACTATGAACCATTCTGTTCGATACTTAGAAAACTGCAATACAGTGCTGAGATACATTAAGGCAGACCTAAATAAATGGAGAGATAAACCAAGTTCAATAATTTGAATGCTTTATAGTGTTAAGAAGATAGTTCTACTAAATTGATTTATAGATTAATTGCAATATCAGTCAAAATCTCGGTAGGCTTTTTATACAAATAACAAATATTTTTTCCAAATTACTATGTAATGTTATAACATATTATAAATTAATATTGAAAATATTTCACATGAAAGTTCAAATTTCTGGAGCCTTGTAAGATAAGAGGATGGCAGTATTTCTATGGTATAAACTCTAAGTATATAAAAACTGAAGACTTCTATTAATATCAAACAAAATGGGCCTCAAATCAAGAAATATTTTTAGCAAGGATAAAGAACAATATAATTGGTTCAATTCATCAAGAGAACCTGATAATGCAAAATGTTTTTTCACACATTAACAAAAAATTCTGCATTTAAAATACTGAAGCCAAAAACTTACTTATTTGAAAAGAAAAATATACAAATCCACAATATAAAGATTTGAAAACTATTTTCTGATATTATTAAACAAATAAATAAAAAATTTTAACGAAAATATCAACAAATTTAATGACATTATAACCCAACAAGTTCTAGGATATATAGAATATTATACTCATTGCCAGCAATAACTCATTTTATTTTCCAAGTGCACTGACATTCATCACATGTTAGGCAACAAATAATAAAGTTTCAACAAATTTAACAGGATTAGATCATGGAGAGTATGTTCTCTGACCCAGTGGAATTAAATTTAAAATAAAAAACAAAACCAAAACTAAAATGGAATCCCCAAATATTTAGATATAATAAACTTCTAATGATGCCTTGTAGCAAATAGTAAATCAAAAGATAAATTAGAAAGTATTTTGGTCTGGATAAAAATAAAAACACTACAACTTCAGGATTCCTTTGGAGAAAAACAAAGTTTTTAATGTTTGTATTAGAAAAAGGAGAAATGTCTAAAATTAATGACACAAATGTCTACCTGAAAAAGTGAAAAGAAAAGCAAATTAAGAAGAAGTAGAAAGTAAAATATAGAGAAAAACTAAAATTTTATAAAGACATAACAGAAATACAAAAGGAAATGATGAAATTTAAAACTGATTCTTTGATAAAAGGAATAAAACAAATTAAATTCTAGACAGTCTGAGAAAGATACAAAGACAGAAATCTGTCAGCAACCACTTTCAGGAAATAAAGTGGGCAAGGTTGGGAAGATGGTTGGTGTGGTAAAGATACTACAAATATCAAAATAATAATAACTTAAATTATAAAAACTTTATACCAATAAATTTGATAATGGTTGAATAAATTTTATGGTTAGCAAAATAGTCTTTACAATTACTCAAGAATAAATAAAATTTCTTCACATCTTTAGATTTATTGAAGATACTGAATTTTAATTTAAAACCTTCTTAGGGGAAACAAATGCCAGACTCAGGTGCCTTCACTGTTAAATTTTATTCTTTTTAAATAGATAAATGTTACAGTGATTATTACTCAAGTGTATATCCTGAGAATTTTTACATTAATTTGTTACATAGATTGACTTTTTTGTCTTCAAAATACAACTAATTTACTGATTATACTTTTTGGGTCTTCTATTAACATTATTAGCAAAATTTAGAAAATGTATTCATTTATATACAAAATTAACAGATACATTAAATACTTAACTCTGTGCCACCCAATGCCCAATTCACTGAGAGCATTTTACTGAATAAACAAAAAATTTTGACCCTTGATTACCTTATTGTTGGAGGTAACAAACCATAGAAGATAGACAATAGTTAATCTAAAAATAAATAAGTGGTTTTGGCAATGGACAATAAGCAAAAATACCTGTTCACTTGTTCTATTAGTCCGTTCTCACACTGCTATAAAGAGTTGCTAGATGCTGGTTAATATACAAAGGAAAGAGGCTTAATTGACTCACAATTCTGCAGGTCTGGGGAAGCCTCAGAAAACTCACCATCATGCCAGAAGGGGAAGCAAATCATGTCCTTCTGCACATTGTGGCAGGAAGGAAAAATGCAGAGTGAAGGGGGCAAAAGCTTTTTATAAAACCACCAAATCTCATAAGAACTCACTTATTATCACAAGAACAACATAGGAGAACCACCCCATGATCTAATCACCTCCCGGAGGTCCCTCCTCCAACACATGGGGATTATAAATCTGATTATAATTCAAGATGAGATTTTGCATGGCAGCAGAGCCAAATCATATCACTAGAATAGATAATATATATAATACATAAGTAAATTTTATAGTATACTAGCAGATGGTTAATTCTACTAACAAATACAGAAAGGTAAAGGATGAAAGGATTGCTTGCTTAAGAAAGGGATACACATTTATATGTATTGATTTTAAGGAATCAACAAGGAATGATTAGCAAGACTTGAAGAGAAAGGAGAAGTCACGTGAGCCTCTGAGGTGGAATGTTACAGGCAAAGATAAAAGCCAGGACAAAGCAGACACTTCCTATATTCCTGTATTCTCCATTTTTATGCTACTGATAAAGACATACCCCAGCCTGGGCAATTTACAAAAGAAAGAGGTTTAATGGACTTACGGTTCCACATGTCTGGGGAAGCCTCACAATCATGGCAGATGGCCAGGAAGAGCAAGTCACATCTTACATGGATGGTGGCAGGCAAAGAGAGAGCTTGTGCAGGAAAACTCCCTCTTATATAACCATAAGATCTTGTGAGACTTATTCACCATCACGAGAATGGCATGGCCTGCCACCATGATTCAATTATCTCCCACCTGGTCCCTCCCACAACACACAGGAATTCAAGATGAGATGTGGGTGGGGACAAAGCCATACCATATCACCATCTCTGTGCAAATGCTCTGTCTCTTCTATTTAGCTCTGCAATTCTAGCTAAATTTTCCTTTCTAAGCCCCAATCTCCAATTTCTCAATATACAGAAAGAGTTATACTTTCTTTGGATTATCATTTCACTGTGTCTTCTGGAAACTGAGAGAAAGCTTGGGATAAGTCAGATTTTATTTTTTCTTTTATCAGGGATCAGCATCCTCAGCTTCTTGTCAATGGTTAAAAAATCACTGTTGATTATATTTTGTCTGCACTTAGTTTTCATTTGTGTGTGTGTGTTTTTGTTTTTTGTTTGTTTGTTTTGTAAAGAATTTAGTTTAGTTCCTTTTACTGTATCGTGGCAAAGTACAGCTATCTTCAACCTATTTTTTCTGACCAATCTTTGTCTTTATATTGATTTAACATTACTTTTTAAATTTAGTCTTAAAATTCTTACTTTAAATAGTAGTTTTAGACTACTTATATTTAACATTGTTATCTATATTTTGGCCTTAAATCTACTATCATAAAATTTATTTTCCATAAAATTTAATCTGTTCTTTATTACTGTTTTCCACTTTTGATGCTTTATCTTGGATTAAGTGTTTAATTTTGAATTTTATTTTATTTCAACTAATAGCTTATTAGTCATATGTTTTTGCTTATTTTGTCCTGTTGGGTGCTCTAAGGTTTATACTATGTACCTTAACTTTCCAATAACATTAAGGTGACTGAATATTTTTGCTCTGATACCTAGAAAAAGACAAGCATGCTTGCTCTGATAAATTCTTTTGAAGCTTATACTACACGTCTTAGCAATGCAATGAGAGAAGTAAGAATACATACAATTTAGAAAGAAAGATGTCTTTCTTCAGAGATATTATTATATTCTATGCAGAAAATAAAAAAGATATTTGCAAAAAAGTTAGTAAAATTGTGTGTGTATCTAGATCACAGGATATAATGATAATATACAGAAATCCAGTATATTTTGATAGATTTGCAATGACCATTCATAATCTGAGATTAAAAAAAAAAAACAAGGAAAATAAGGGAGTGCTCAAATGCCAAGAAAGATGTGTTAAAAGAGCTGAGAAACTTGAACAGTTCCTACTAGCAAAATTGGCAAAACTGAATCAATAAAATAAGTAAAGGAATAGATCATGGACCACTGAAAGAAATAGGAATCCATGGGTCCACATGAGGTAAATCCATGAATTAATGAATGAATAAAAGAAGGAAACACTATTATTTTCCCACACAGTGCCAATCAATAAAAGGAAAAGGGTTGATATTGTATGTTAAAAAATTATCGTTTGAAAATCTTCATGTTGTATTTGATTGAGTCTTGAGGCATCAATGGATGCTAAACCTAGTGGGTAAATGTTGGAGAAGAAATGGGATATTTTCACAGTCTCAAAGTATCTCTCCACAAAACACTTAATTTTAGATTAATTACATGTACATATACATGTATACAATAGATAGTCTATATATATATAAAATATCATTTTATGTCATGTTATATCAATATAAAGAAAATGAGGAGTACCTTTGCAATAGAGAAACCTGGAAGACATTACCTTTCAAATGATCACAATTAAAATCACCACTTATGGGAAAAATTAATTTCATATATAACCTGAAGAAATATGATAAGAAGAGCACAGCATCATGTTGGTGATTTTATTGCCAATAATGCATGTCTTGACATCTCATTATGAGAAAACACCAGACAAATTGAAATTGGGAGACATGCTAAAAATAGAATCCATTGGAATATTACCTTCAAAAAATGTTTAGGATGCTATGAAAGTTGAAGAAGGACTATGGAATGCTTCTGATTTAAAGAAGTTAAAGAGACATAGAAACCAGGAATGACACATTATCCTAAAGTGGATTGTTTTTTATAAAAAGCATCAGGGCAGTTTGTGAACTAGAATGGATCCTATCTTGGTGATTGTTACGTGACAGCTGTTTGCATCACTTTAGTAACTTAAAGATAAATTGCTTAAAGATAAATTGGCGTCATTTCATACAAACATTAAAGAAAATGGTAATGTCCAACAGGCACAGAGTGCCAGCCTAATTACTGTTCCAGGGGTCCTCAGGGAGCTGTTTTCCTACTATCTTCTTGATTTTTAAAATATATTTTACTTGATTATTTTATTCATGCCATAACTGGTGGAAATTAATCCTTGATTCTATAAATTGTTACCTAGTTAGTTTCGTGTTGTTTTTTGTTTGTTTCTCTTTCCTTATTTATTTATTTATTTATGCTTTTCTTTTATTTTTTTTGTAAAGTGGAATAAGTTAGGAATGAGTATATTATGACCAACTAAACTGAGTAGTTTTATCTCAAGTTGCAAATTATGTGAAGTATCAAATATTTGATTTTTCTTAGATTTCAAAATAGTCACGTTTTCAGAAAGAAAATCATTAGTTTTCTTAAAATAAAATCCTCTTGATTCAACAAAACATACTTGATGAGATTTTTCCTCCCAAAACAGGCTCCTCCTTGAGTTATTGGGAGTAAGTAATGCTTCTCAATAAAGCTTCGTGTCAACAAATCTGAACATATAACATCTCAGCTAGAGCAAGTTACTAAAAATAGGCTCAATTTGTAGCTTGCAGTCATGCCTTCATAACCACTTTTCAATTAATCCTGCTTAATTCAGAGAATGTATAAATATGTAATTTTGCATCACTTTTAAGGCAGCCATTTTACTTGGAAATGCAACTAACATTATATGCATAAATTCAATAAATATAAAGCTGTTTTCAAAAATTGAATGTTTTTACTTGTAAGTTATTCTTTCAATCATAATAAAGAGATGATCACTAGTCATTTTATTTTTCATAGCTGAATTGATTTAGTTGAGCTTCATTGGGTGTTCTTATGTTTTAGTCATGAGTCCATTCTCTTTAACAAGCTAAAGGAAACCATATTATATGCTAAAAGATGTCAGTTTGCGAACTATTTAATGAATATATAGAGTTACAACATTTTTCCCGATTGGATGTTGGGGTTTATTATAATTCTTTGTTACTTTATATGTGAATATACTCACTACTTACTATGCTTATGTATGTAGGAAACATGCTAGTGATGAAAATTCAAGCAGTTATTACCCTGGTTTTCTTTCATTAATAAAATACAGAATAGAAATTATCTACTTATTCTTGGAGGTCTTAAAATATCTTTTCAGTTGACTGATAATTCTGCTATCAAGAGCTACAAGTAGGTGCTCTGGCCGTCTATATCTGTATTTCCATTTATTCAATTCCTTACTGCATATTTCTCATTTGATACTCTATACCCAATTCAAACAAAACCATTTCATGTATACAATGTACTTTTATTTATGCTTTTCTCTATCATTAAGTATAAAGCCATTTGCACCTTAGTCTAAATCTGAAATGTGCCTCTACCTAACCTTTCTAATACATTTTCACTATTTCTTAGTTATTAGAATAAATTTGCATAATTTCTGAAACAACTTTCTCTATGGAGTATTCCCTTTAGTTTCTTTTCCCTTCCAAACAATTTAATGAATTACAAATATGGGGGAGATATTTTTTCAATGGGTAAGACTTGACTTCTACAAATACATGTTTAATTCCTTCTCAAAATTATTTCTACTTCCTTTTATTCAGCACTGTGCTAGATTTTAGGGATATATAATAAGACAATATATGAGGTCCTTGCTGTTGTGAAAGGTACATTCTTATCTTTGGCAAACTGTAGAATCTTTAGCTTTGGTATGCAAGGGCATTGGTGTTTGGTACATGCTTGGCTCTTTGCCTTAAGAATTGCCTCTTTCCACCATGCATATTTCACCTGTGTGGGAATCCTTGCAGATCTCTATATTATTGATAGTTATTTTGCTCTGACATTTTGTACAAAGCTGAATCAGCAACAGTATGACTAAAAACAACCAAAAAAGAAAGCTAGAAAGACTATATTAGACACTTAGTTGTATGGATCATTATGGTGAGGACTGTTAAAAAAAAAAAAACCTTCAGCCAAAATAAATTTAGAGTTTAATTGAGTAATGAATGATTCATAAATTGGAAAGCCCCCACAATCACAGCAGATTCAGAGAGACTCCAGGGGTGTCTCATGGTCAGAATGAATTTATAGACAATACAAAGTAAAGTGACATATAGAAATCAGAAGTGAGGTACAGAAACAGCTGGATTGGTTATGGCTTGGCACTTGCCTTATTTGAACACTCAGCTGTATGCGACTAGTTGAAGTATGGCTGCTGGAATTGGCCAAGACTCAGCGATTGTTACAGGCGCATACTCCTAAGTTAGGTTTTAGTCTTGTGTACCTATTGAGTTAGGTTGCAGTTCATTCACAAGGACTGAAATATAGAAGTATGGCATTTTTCTCAGGCCACATTTAATTTGATTTAACAGGACTTTGGGTATGTCATTGTATTTTGCTAGCATATTTTACAAACACCCCATGTTATCTTAATCTATTTAAGCTCATACTTTTTAATCAAATTTTACTTTAAATGTATCTAACCTCCTAAATTTCTGCCTTTGTGAACTAATAATACTTTTTCCAAATTCTTATATAGCACATATCAGACTATATAGCTATAGACACTTTGGCATCATTGTTCTCCCATACACAACACAATACATTTAATGAATTAATGAATGATGCATCAGCAAAGAAACTTTTACTGAAAGTAAGAAATATTATAATCCAGTTTGGGTTTCCCAAGAATCAGACACCAAGATGGAATTACACATATAAGAGAGTAACCAGAGAAAACGCCTTTGAAGAATAAAGAGAAGATAGAGCAAAAGGAGGCTGCAAGAGCCTCCAGATCATGATGCAAGCCTGGCACCTCAAAAGAAGAGAGAGCATGAAAGATAATTGGAAAGGAGGAGCCTCAGAGAAGAGTGCAGATCTGAGAAATTGTCAGCCAGACTGAAAGAGCACCAAAGTGAACTTTGACCTTTAGATGAGTCCATGTGGGACAAGAATGAAAAGCCCTATAATATCTTCCTTGCTCAGCATTGGCAGGGAGCAACCTAAGGAGAGCATGGCACCTGCATGTAAACCAAAAATAAAATTCAATGTCCGTTAACCAACTAAATGGGCCCTTTATCTTGGCCAAGGGCATTTTAAACTAAACCTGAAACAGTAATGGAGGCTATGATGGAAATGGGTGGTTGAACATGCCTCATTATTTACTTTCATCCTTTTGGAATTCATGCATAGCTGAACAGCGCTAACATTAGAGACTTAAGAATGACAAAATAGACTCTTTGTAGCAATAAGATATCAACATGACAGATAGCAGGCCTTGAAAGAAATCAAAGTATTTCACCAAAAAAATACATTTCTTTGACATATTTTGAAATGGCCCCACAAAGCTGTCTCTGTGGGGAAAATCTCCATTTTGTCAAGAATCCCCTTCTCTTTCCAAGTCTTTTTCCTGATTTTTCCTGATTCCAAGTCCTTTTTCCTTTTTATGTCTGATAAAAATCATTTACAATCTATTCTCTCTGAAGCCTGCTACCTGCAAGCTTCATCTACATAAGAACCTCGGTCTCTAAAACACCTTGTCTTAACCCATACACTCTTGTCTATTGATTCCGGTCTTTAGATAAATTATTTTAGTCAGTTGTCAAATGCCAGTCAGAAAATCTTCGAATTCACCTTTAACCTGGAAGCCTTCACCCACCCCACCCCCACCTGCTTTGAGTTGTCTCACCTTTCCCGATTTTACCAATGTATATCTTAGGTGTACTGATTGATGTCTTATGTCTCCCTCACATGTATAAATCCAAGCTGTAGCCCAACAACTTTGGCACATGTTCTCAGGATCTCCTGGGCTGTGTGAGAGGCCGAGGTCACTCATATTTGCCTCAGAATAAATCTCTTCAAATATTTCACAGAGTTTGACTCTTTTCTTCAACATGCATTACCACTGTAGTAGCTCTGAAGTGGTTGAGTTGGAGGTAACCCACCAACAACCCTCCTCATGGAAATTTCTCTTGAATGAAAATATGGGAAGAGTAAATTCTTCACTGCCAAATACTATTTCAAATTCTTTCAAGCATAAGGTAAATTCATTATTTAATATAAAAGTCAATCAAGAGGTAAAAGGAGGTCACAGTTTGCTTACATGTTTTCTGGCACTTCTTTGCTATTGGCTGTTTCACTTTTACCCTTAACATTGCTGCAAAAATGTCTGCAGACATTTAGGGTCATCGTATTCAGATACAACCCTACCCAGAAGACCAAGAAAGAGACACCAAGAGAAACATTTATTTTAAAAACTCTTAAGGTAATTTGCCCTGATTTGCCTTTGTACTGAATTGGGTCATATGCTTATTTTTGTTCTTATTTTTGGCAAAGAATCAGGCTATACTTAGAGTAATCACATCAAACTTGAATCTGAAGATGAGACAGTAAACTTAGAGAAGTACTGAAGCCTTGGAAGCCTTGGATGTATTGAATATGTTCTATCTTAGAAAGAAAAGGTGAGATAATGTATGCAGGCAGTCAACCAACAGCATATGCTCCTAATGAACAACTGGAGAGTCATTTAAATTCAGTGTTGGGGATTTTATTAGAAACTGTAAGATGAACACACAATTCATTTTCTCTTTCCCTGTACATTTGGACAATATTTGCTATATTCGCCTATATTTTGGCATAGAAATTTAGGTTCTAAGTGTATAGTAGTGATGTAGCCTTCTTACAGCGTCACATAGACCCACAATTAATAATTTTTAATACTCTTTTTATTCTCTCTGGTTGGCTAACATTAAAACAATCCACAGAAAACCCCCAAGAGCTATGTATTGAGGATGGCAAAACCACGGATAGGAAAATAATGAATCTTTGAATGACCCTGCAGGAAATCACAAATAGCATTCCTATTATTCAAGCAAGCAATAACTTTTATTGTTTTAAGAGTTGGAGGTTTAATTGTTTCAGCATTACTGTTACCACAATTATTACAGGAAATGAAACCAGTAAAAAAAAATAGAGGGAACAAGGTTTATTGACATCTATGAGGCATTCTTTCCCCTAATATTACATACTCTAGATATTATTTCTGTACAAAAAATATTCTCTATGTCTAGCATAAAGAACTATGTCTTATTCATATTTATACTCTTCACAGATCAAAAGTGTGCTTAAAATACTGTACATTTAATGAGTTATTTTTGAATGTAAGCAACTTTGAATTCATCTTCGCATTTTTAATCTCATGTTTCTATTAAATGTATTATTAAATTCTATTAACACTTTCCTCAAAATAATTCTCAATATTTTGGTTTCTAATTTTTTACTGCCTTTGCATTCTCCTGGCAGAGACCCATTTCACCTCTCCCATAGATTATTTCATAAAGATTTTATCATCTGTATCATATATATTTACAATATTAAAAGTTATCAGTAGCATACTATCATTGTTGCTTATAGATTAGGTTTGCTTCTCTATGTACTACTCTGCTAGGCAGTGGTTAAATATACTGCTTTATGCCTTTTCACAGTACCTTCTATAATATCATCGTGCACAATTTTAGGCACACAGCAGAAAATCAGTGAAACATATTTAATTGACTAAAAATTGAAAAACATTGGTATATATGTAGGACAAATATTGATATTTTTATAAGCCCAACTCTGAAATGGTGATGCATAAAAAGTTGATAATTTTTTTCAGCAGAAACTATTAATAGTCATTTTTCAACATAATGTAAAATATATTTGAGATTGATAAATATTTTAGAACTCAAGTGTAAGAAAGCCATTAAGGGAATCCCACAATTTTCATTGTCTCTAAAACCTAATATAATTTAAGATTATGAACAGCCTTCTTTCTCAGCAGAAAAACATATCACCAACCCACTACATTAAAAAATGCATTATTCCAATCAATCTTGTTAATATACCATAGAATATTGAATTTTTTAAAAAAATTCAGAACTTTAAAAATAAATACTAACCATAATAGCTCAATTAAAATTATCTCTATATTCTTGGAGATTTTCAAATGCCATATCTAAAAATAGGATATAGTAAGGTATATCCAGGGATAAACTAGCTGTTAAAAAATAATTGATTGAGACCTGTTAATATTGGCTAAGTAAACTTCTCTTATCTTCCAAAACATGTTCCATTCTTTCATAAGATCTAGAAATGATATCACATTTGAAATTTGTTGAAATGTTTTCCTATTGACCTACTTATAAATGGGTTATTTACATATTCAGGGTAATTACTTGTGCTTAAAACTGTTTTCAAGATAAATTTGAACTGTGTCATTGTTCATATAAAAGAAAGATGCTTCTTTTCAATTAATTTCTATTAGTTAATAATTCTACAAATTATGTTTATTTCAATGGAGATTAAAGAATATAAAAAGAATAATGTTTTTGTTTTAGACTATGCTTTGTTAGTAAACCAGTTGGGGGGTGGGGCAATGAGGATAAACTCCATCAAAGGAACATAAGTTAGAAAAGTTGTAACATAAACTTAGGTTATAAGTCTGAATTACCCTAGACAGTTAGTTTATGGAATATGAGACTGTATGCAGCCTCAGCTGGAAGCACTGCCCTTAAGCAAAGATCATGAAAGAGATGCTGAAATAATTAATCAGGCAGAAATTTAGTATATTTCTTTGGGAATGTTCTCCGATACTTGGAAGTCAAAATAACAAGTAATTCTCACTTTTATTCTTTGTCTTCTCAATATACATCCCTATATCTTGCAAGGCATTTAGCAAATTAAGGTACATTTACCAGCCTCCTTACACTTTGATGAGGCAATGTAACTAATTTTTGGACCATAACATGTGAACAGAAGCAATATTTGCAGCATCTAAAAGAAATGTGTGTGATCTTTTACCCGTGTTACCATGCTTTAGAATTCATAGCTGTTTTCAACTATTTTAAATATAAAATAGGCATATAAAAGCGAGCTATTGTGACATCACTGGACTTCTAAAAGTTTTACATGAAAAATATGTGAATTATTTCAAGCTGCTCTACTTGTTTTTCATAGACTCTGTCATTAATTAATTTTTTATGTACCACTAAAAAGCATTTTAAAATGCCTCTAAACTATGGCACACTGCTAAATATTTTCTAGATGCCTCAAAAAAGTTTTTATATGCAGTAATTTTGTTTTACATACACATGCACACTTACTGATTTCAAGTTTTTTCAACTTTCATATGAAATTGAAAGTTGAAAAGACATATGAAATGTCTTTTTGAAATTCCTAACTCAATTTAATTTTTTTTTACATTTAGGTTTGCCATATTGTTTTAACAAAATGCTCTGTATTTATTCTAATATTTTAAAAACTTTAGGAATAAATTAATATTTTGGATTGTTCTACAGTACTGTATCCTGAACTGGAACTTTTTTTGCTGATTTATTAATTGAAATATGAAATATGATATGCACATGGGAAAGACACAGATCTTAAGCATATGGCATTAAACATTTTTAGAATGTAAAATACTAATGTCATCACAATCTAGATGAATATGAATTGAGTATTACTAGAATCCAGGAGTCTCTATTGTGAACCCTCCAATCATTACTATAGGCAACCACTGTTCTTACTTTTATCTTTATAAATTATATTTGCTTGACATTGAACTTCACAGAATCTGAACTGTACAATAGATATTAATTTCAATCTGGTTCAAAAACACACAACCAACAGCGTGGGTGTCAGTGTGATATTCTGGGCTGCTTCTCAGCTGAATCAATGGTGCTGACAGCTGCAATAGCAACAGCAGTGTCTTCAGAAGTTTTACTGACAGTTTGGAGTCCAGAGTTTCTGCTTAACAGCAGCTGCACTCAAGTAGGGCCAATGGTCAGTCTGAAATCATGGGACCCAGAATGCACCACCTTCCCCTGTTCATTTTTCATAGTTATGGATGGAAGTGGCTTCCTTCATTTGCTCATCATCTGGAGTAGCAGGCCCCTTTTGCTCTTTCAGCGTTTCTAACATTGCTGTAACCATGCCCCCAACCCCTGTATTATGTTGCCTATCCTTTAAAAACTATTTTGCGGACTTGTATAAAATTTATTTTCCTGTTCCCAGTATAAAATAATTGGGTCATTCTTTACTCATGTATCAATTCAAATTTCTAAGACTCTATTGATCTCTTCTCCTCAATAATGTTTTCTTTTTTCTTTTTCTTTTTCTTTTTTTTAGACAGGGTCTTGTGCTCTCACCCAGGCTGGAGTGCAGTGGCTGGAACACAGCTCACTACAGCCTTGACCTCTTGAATTCAAGTGATCCTCACACCTCAGCCTCCAGAGTAGCTTTGATAACAGGTGTGTGCCACTAGGCCCAGCTACTTTTCTTTACTTTTTGTAGAGACATGGTCTTGTCATGTTACCCAGGCTAGTCTCAGACCCCTGGGCTCAAGTATCCTCCTGCCTCCACCTCCCAAAGTGCTGGGATTATAGGCATAAGCCACCATGCCCAGCTAATGTTTTCTATTTACCATAGCTTTTCCCATATATATGTTATTATATATATGTAATATATATATAATATAGTATGTATGTGTATATACTATATTATTAACAATTAGATCTGAAATATAGAAAGAATTTTAATACCTTTATTTTCTGCCCCTTCATAGTTAATCTCATATTTTCCAAATCTGTTAATGTGGCACTGGTCAGAGTTATAGCTCCAAAGAATGAGCATACACTTAGTCTCATAACCAGAACCTAACCTGCAACATTAGTGTTACAAATTAATTCCTAATTCCAGTCTCACTCTTTCATCACCAATTCTATCTTTGCACATTTACTAATGCCAATTATTTTAAAGCAAGTTGCTGAACCTGCTGTGGCAGTTTTCCCCTCTCCTTCAACTTTCTCTCTCTCTCTTTTTTTTTTTCCTCCTAATAATACCTGTCAAGTAAGAATCCCTTTTATTATATACATCAAATAGCCACTTCCTCTAACAATTTTATTCAACCTAAGTATTCAACCTAAGGGCTTAGATTCATGGTCTGTCCTTACAATGCTGTTCCATCTTTTTAAAGCTAATTGCAATGCACCTAGTCATTTTTATTGCAGCACTATGTATAATAGCCAAGATACAGAATAAGCCTAAGTGTCTGGCAACAGATGAATGCATAAAGAAAATGCACTATCTGTATACAATGAAGTAATCTTTAGCCATAAAAAAATAAAATCTTGCCATTTATGACAATATGGATGAATCTAGAGGCATCGTGGTAAGTGAAATAAGCCAGACACACAAAGACAAGTACAGCATGATCTCACTCATAAGTGGAGTCTAAAAAAAAAAGAAAATACAAACATTTAAAAAAGTTAATAGCATAGAAGCAGAGAGTAGAAAAATGTTACCAGAGACTAAAGACGGGAGGACGAAAAGAAGGATGAGGAAACTTTGATTGACGGTATAAATTTACAACTAGATAAGAGCAATAAATTCTGGTGTTCTGTTGCATGTAGAGCAAGTATGGTTAACAGTGAAATATAGTATATTACAAAATAGCTTGAAGAGTTGTCTTCGAATGTTCTCACCACAAAGAAATGATAAATATGTAAGATAATAGATTCACTCTGAATGGATCATTAAACAACATGGATAGGTATCCAGGTATCAAATTATACCCCATGAATATGTACAATTATTACATGTCAATTAATAAATAAATAATAAGATCACTAGATTTAATCACGAGAATCTTATTGACTTGTTCTCATTTTAGAGTTTTAAAACTAGTCTGCCCCATTTCAAACTACCTATTTTTAAAACTACTCTTCTCCTGCACAAAAATCTCTCAAAGTCTCCTTTCTCCTGAAAGAAAAATGTCCCATTTAATTTACAAATATTTCAAAAATTAGTACACAACATCTTATATATGAAAAGAATGCTGTAGACTGATTTGCAAATAACATTCTAAAATTCCCGTTACCTTTAAGAGGAGTCAGCTGTCATTTTGGAAAAATTAAGATTACAACAATTTTACATATATTATGAAAATATTTTTGATAATGAAAAATGTTCAATCTTAAATCGTGTAAATAAGTAAATAGAGAGGTAAAATAAAGAGCTTAATGTTTATGTGATATTGAGAAAAAATATTTTTTAAAAATAAAATACAGATTAAAATACAACTTTGAGCTTTAACTGAAGGGTGTCCCTACTCCCTGATGTGTTTGAGACTGTCACAAACCTGAACCCATTTGAACAATACATCAAATAATTATGTTGCATCATTTCACTATTGGGGAAATGATAACTTCTTACATTAAATGAAAAAAAAAAACTGAAAAAGTAGTATTACTTTGTCTTTTAGGTGGCAAGATAGGGTTGATATGATGCCGAAGTACAAACAGTAAGGACTAAGTGAGGATGGAGGATATATGAATAAATGTATCAAAAGTCAAGAGAAATGATAAAACAGTCAATTCTGGGGAACATTAGTAGAAGCTATGCATGGAATATGGTTAGACAGACAGTGATATTTACTTTTGAGTTTTGCTTATATATTTCTAACATTTCTTGATAGGACTGGCATTCTAACAGTTATTCTTTTTTTTTATTTTATTTTTTTTTAATTATTATTATTATTATTATACTTTAGGTTTTATGGTACATGTGTGCAATGTGCAGGTAAGTTACATATGTATACATGTGCCATGCTGGTGCACTGCACCCACTAACTGGTCATCTAGCATTAGGTATATCTCCCAATGCTATCCCTCCCCCCTCCCCCCACCCCACAACAGTCCCCGAAGTGTGATGTTCCCCTTCCTGTGTCCATGTGTTCTCATTGTTCAATTCCCACCTATGAGTGAGAATATGCGGTGTTTGGTTTTTTGTTCTTGCGATAGTTTACTGAGAATGATGATTTCCAATTTCATCCATGTCTCCACAAAGGACATGAACTCATCATTTTTTATGGCTGCGTAGTATTCCATGGTGTATATGTGCCACATTTTCTTAATCCAGTCTATCATTGTGGGACATTTGGGTTGGTTCCAAGTCTTTGCTATTGTGAATAGTGCTGCAGTTATTCTTATTGTTATAAATTCTTTTAAAAACATTTTTTCTCCAAACATCTCAGTTCAAATTATAGAGTTAAAGGAAACTATAGTAATAAAATAAAATATTAATTATTTCAAAAGAAAAAGAGAAAAATTTGTACACTTAATTTAAAATTGTTTTCAGCCTTATTTTTGCAAGCAATTTACCAATAGATCTGTAATGCATAGTAATGTTGAATGGGTATTGAAGCTATTGAAATACAGAAGTAAGTTAGTTTTTCATTATGCTGTGAGTGATGTCCTGAAACATATTAACTTGATATTTTATCTATTGTTTAATATCATTCCCCATGAATTACATATAATGGTAATAGATTAATACCTTTGAAAGTACTGTAAATAATTATATAATTCAGCCAGGAATTACCTTGTTCATTTGCTAACATTATTATATTCTTTCAAAAGCAAATAGCAAAAATAATTTTCAACTGACATACATATGGAATACTTACTCTTCAACTATCTCAAAATGCCCAGATTTTCTCAATAACTTTCCTATTGATTTAATTATAGGCATTAAAAATGAGTATTCTAGTACAGGAATAAATAGTGTTGTCTCTCCTTCATCCCCCAGTGCTCCTAAATATTTATGAAAAATCTCAATGCTAATCAGTAGTGGAAGTATTTGGTGCTTAATGATGGCATTCCATTCCTTCCTTGAAGTCCAACACACAAACAGAGTAATAGAAATCTCATGAATGTGATTGTGTGAGGTTGCTCATAATACCTGGATCTATAGAGAGAATCACTTAACAGACATTATTAGTTGAATCAGAGACTACTTCTCATTTCAGTGAATTCTATGCAGTCCCCAACCTTTGTGGCACCAGGGACTGGTTTTGTGGAAGACAATATTTCCACAGATAGGGGAGCAGGGGATGGTTTTGGGATTGTAATGGTTAATAATAGGTGTCGACTTAATTGGATTGAAGGTTGCCTAGATAATTGGTAAAGAATAGTTTCTTGGTGTGTCAGCGAGGGTGTTGCTGGAGGAGATTAACATTTGAGTCGGACTGGGAGAGGAAGACCCATCCTCAATGTGGGCAGGCACCATCCAATTGACTGTCAGCTTGGCTAGAACAAAGCTGGTGGAAGAAGGTGGGATAAGCTGGCTTAACGAGTCTTCTGGCTTTCATCATTCTCCTGTGCTGGATGCTTCCTGCCCTTGGACATCAGACTCCAGGTTCTTCAGGCTTTGAACACTTGAACTTACACCAGTGGTTTTCCAGGGGCTTTCAGGCCCTTGGCCACAACACTAAATGTTGCACTGCCAGCTTTCCTACTTTTGAGGCTTTTGTAGTTGAACTAAGCCTTTGTTGGCTTCCTTGCCCCTCAGCTTGCAGACAGCCTATCATGAGACTTCACCTTGTGATGATATAAGTCAATTCCTGTTAATAAACTTCTTTTCATATATACATATATCCTATAAGTTCTGTCCCTCTGGAGAACTCTGACTAATACAGGGATGAAACTGTTCCACCTCAGATCACTGGGCATTAGATTCTCATGAGGTATGCACAACCTAGATCCCTTGCATGCTCAGTTCATAATAGGGTTCACATTCCTGTAAGAATCTAATGCTGTGGCTGATTCGACAGGAGGCAGAGCTCAGGTGGTAATGCTCACTCACCTGCCACTCACCTCCTGCTGTAGGATCTGATTCCTAACAAGCCATAGCTCATTACCAAGGGTTGAGGACCACTGTGTTAAAAGATAAACTAAGGCACAATAAAATTTTAAATATGTTATTTACACAATGACTTATGACTCAGGCAGCTCCAAACCATAAAAGTGGCCTAAGAGCTCCACTGAGGGAGCACAGGGGGAGGCTTTTAGAGGACAGGCACAGAAGAAAACTAAAGATAATATTTGACTATTTATAGTTGTACAGTTATTTGTACCCTATTTGGTACCAAAGTTGTACCTTAATAGGTCTATCCCATTGGAAAGTCTTCAGTTATATGATTATGTGTGTTGGCTACTTCTGATTGGTTGAACTTAAGTTCTGTTTTTCTTTAATATAGAAATTGATAAGAATAGCTCAAGTTTCCCTTATATCTGTAGATCGAACAAGGTTTAGATCACTTATGATGCCTAACTGGTTTTGTCTGCTCAGAAATTCTTCAGGCCTGGACTCCATTTTAATTTACTTTAATGATTGTTACTTTAAATTTGGATTAAACACTGGATTCATATGTACTGAATAAAAAGGAAATAGATGTTATAAAATTTATTTGAAATCATTCAGCCAGGATGTTTTAAACAGCATAAATTAGCAGAATTACCAAAAACACATTTTGAAAAAACCTTGAAGCAATTTTAATGTATTGCAAAATGTTAAGGAGACTAGTAGGACAAAAACTTAAAGGTTGAGTTTGAGATATGATGCAGGGTTTTTTGCTCCTTAGCCCAGCTAGGCCTAAGTTCTGAAGAAGTAGGCACATGGACACTCAAAGAGTAAGTGTAGTAGAATTTATTTAGTGAAAGGAAAGCTCTCAGCAAAGAGAGGGGTCCTGACGTCAAGTTCTTGGTTTCCCCCTTAACGGTTGAATACAAGGGCATTTTTTTTTCTTGTGACAGAAACTCACTCTGTTGCCGAGGCTGGATTTCAATGGCGTGATCTCGGCTCACTATAACCTCTGCCTTCCAGGTTCAAGCATTTCTCCTGCCTCAGCCTCCTGAGTAGCTGGGATTACTGGCACATATCACCAGGCCTGGATAATTTTTGTATTTTTAGTAGAGATGGGATTTACCATGTTGGTCAGGCTGGTCTCCAACTCCTGATCTAGTGATCTGCCCGCCTCCGCCTCCCGAAGTGTTCGGATTACAGGTGTGAGCTACTGCACCCGGCCACAAGGGCATTTTTATACAAGCTGATAGGGCTGTGAATTCCTGGTTGCATGAGACGTGAATTCCTGGTTGCTCCACTCCATCTTTCCAGTGAGTATGTGGGCCCTTAGTCTGTGCCGCTCCATATTGCTTTATTTCCCTTAATGCACATATGTTAAGGAACAAAATTTTCCACTATGGGCATGTTTAGGCAAGCTCCCTTAGCAAGTACCCTTATCCGCACAAAATATTTGGTATAAAACACCTGGGGGTGGGTAGGAGGTTCTCCAGGGGACCCTTTCCTGACTGTCTCCCTAAAGCAAGTTGGCTGACTCTTTTCATTCCTCCCTTCAGGAGTGGAGACCCCAAATTCTGTTGGGGAAAGTGTACAACGACTGCTCTTAACTGCTTCCTGCTGACAAGGGGTGCTGTTTTGGGAAAGTGGCAGTTAAGACTCCTCCTGAGGTCAGTTTAAGGGTCCCCAAAAAGAACGGCGTGTTCATGAGTGGTTCTGTTGGTATCACCATTTGAAGTTGAATGGCCTTTAAGTGACAAGAAACAATTTGGGTTATTAGAAGACATATTCAAAACGAAACAAAGGGATAAGGACAGCTCAAAACAAAACAAAACAAAATCTCAAGGCTGCCAATACAGCCAGATAACTCGTGGCTATAGTTATGCCTGCTAAGGTTTGTATTCATGGGGCTTGGCTTTGGTTAGCTCCCTTGGTCTTATTTTCCCAAACAAAGAAACCTCTGGGTTATGGGCACCTATTTACTCCTATCACCTGGCAGGATTTGCAGGATAATTGTTCAGAATTAAAATATTGATCCAGATTTTTTATATTACTCATCTCTTTGGTTCTTTTGAGCTGCAGCCATACATTGCTGGTTGGTCCACAGGAATAAGCAGGGTAGTCTAAAATGTAGGCAAAAACTTAAAAACAACTAATGAGATTATAATTTAATGACAAATGTAGAATAAGTTTTGAAACATAATTTCTCTCCCTTCAGTCCTCATTTTTGTCAAAGACAAATCATGATAGGACTCAGTTGTTTGAAAAATAAACTTTAGCTTTATACTTGTCTTATTTGCATAAAGTGCAACAAGAATAATTATTTTTCCCATAGGCTTTTAAATTGGCTTTGATGGAACTCTGTTCCATAAGGAATCTCAGTTAAGACCTTTTAAGGCCAAGCCCAGCCATGGGTTTCCACCCTCAAATATCTATGAGTTTGGTAAATCATTCTCTTCTTCATGTCCCAAGAACAAGCTTTTTAACAGGCCCAGGAGCTTTTTAACAGGCTCCTGGGCCTGTTAAAAAGTGACATGCTTTACTCCTCATGGGTTAGGAACCTTGTACAAGGACTGGGTTGACAAGGTATGCAGCCAGTTTTCCCAAGGGACTTTTATTGGCAAGTCCAGCTTAATTACTTAAAGGAACGTATACCCTTCCAGTCAAAGCCTTGGTAAAACCACCAGTTTCTTCAGTTGTGTCCTGTTGCAAAAGAAAATGTATTCTTATTGCACTGATGAAAATAACTGTATTGCCATAAATTAAATATTCGCACACATAGTTTCCAAATTCTGGCAAAGCCAGGCAGAGAGAAACAAACGTCCTTCAAATTTTGTTCACAGGCGTATAGTTTACTCAATTATTAAAGACTTTAAATAGTTCAAAATAAGTATCCTTGACTCAGAAAAACAAAGCAAGGATCACCAAAGTTTTAAGCAAAAAGGTTAAAAATAATACTTCTTTTCTGTTAGTTCAATCCATTCTGTTCTCTTGTTCTGCTTGATATTCATGAACATTTCAGTTCTTCATGAGTACTGTATTTTTTTCAATGTCATAATCTCCAGAGTTAATGGAATCTTGCATTTGAGAACACTTATCAAGATCCTATAGCTGATTATAAATCATCTTTTGAGTAGGATCAAAACAAGACATTTGTCTGTGAATGATGAAATGTCCAGGGTAGTTACTGTCAAGAATACAATTGACAAAGAAATTTAGTTATTTCTAGAGTCTACAATAACTAAACATATTAACGTTTAATTATGATTGATAGCATATACTCAGACATTAGAATTTTAGAAATCTCATAATTTTGAAACATATTAATATTATTCACTAAAATATAACCTAAAGCAGATTAAATATAACTTTGGAAATACCATATAACTAAACATTTCAAAAAACCCAGTTTACTTCTCTTTTGGATGTTCCAGGGACCAGGAAAGACAATTTTGAAACTGAAGTTTGATTTTGGGAAGTCTGTTAAATACGTTAGAGGTTCAAAGCACTTGATATTATAAAATAGAATTTCTAGTTACCATATGTCATTTATTTTAGCCAAAATGATGACTTAAACATTTTAAAACAATGCAAAAGCATATTCACAGTAAGAGGGAAAACTTAGCTTTCCAAACAATCTATCATTAATTTTACAGGGAAATCCTGTTCAAGTGAAAGCCTAATTTCACCCTTGCATTAGTCTACTATTGATGTCAACCCCAATTTTTTTAATGAAACCTTATAGATAATTATATCAAATCTTATCTAGTTTGACCATGAGGTGAGATTTTTTTTTAAACTTTTATAACCCTTTACAAATTGTTGTTAAAGAGCAGATCAGTGCCTTTAGAAAACTTTGTTGTGCTTTTATTTCAATGCTCAATTTACAAAAAAAAAAAATACTTTTTTGAAATTAGTCAATATGTTCACACAATTTCATTTGCAAGATTAATTTTTACAAACCTTTCACCATTTGTTTAAATCTTCAACTTTATCTTATCTAATTCAAAACAATCCTTTAACCCAAGGCAAAAATTTACATTTTCATGCATTCTTATAATCTTTTACTAAAAACGTATTTTACTTTCCTTACATACCTTATATGTAAATCTATTTTCATTGTCTCGATTACATGTTATTATGGTAACTCTTAGCAATTTTTAACTTTAATATAAAACCTGGCAAGTTGCTTTAATTATGTACTAGGCATAAATAAAGTCTGACTCCTTCCTACATAATTAAGGGTGTGGTTAATTCCATATGTCCCTGGACTTATTAATTGTGAAGCAGGCAAATTGAATAGTATATTAGTCAATTTTCATGCTGCTGATAATGACAATCCTGAGACTGGGCAATTTACGAAAGAAAGAGGTTTAATTGGACTTACAGTTCCACATGGCTGAGGAGGCCTCACAATCATGGCAGAAGGTAAGAGGGAGCAAGTCACATGTTTTGTGGATGGTGGCAAACCAAAAAAGAGATCTTGTGCAGAGAAACTCCCATTTTTAAAACCATCAGATCCATGAAACCCATTACTATCACAAGAACAGCATAAAAAGACCCACCCTCTTGATTCAATCATTTCCCAGTGGGTCCCTGCCACAACACATGGAAATTATGGGAGCTACAAGATGAGATTTGGGTGGGGACACAGAGCCAAACTTTATCAAATAGGTCTTAAAAGCCAAAGAAGCAGTTAATAACTTTGAAGCATTTAGCAAACCTGGTATCTGATCTACATGATTCAGCCCACATATTTACATTTTAAAGACATTTGTATTTTACCAATTATTTTTAAAACTGCCTTTATTTCTTAAAGATTATAGTCATATGAACTCAAAGGTATTACAGCTTTTATTTTTCTTCAAAAAATATTTGATCTAAGTGCTTATTTTCCTAGAGCTTTTTTATATAAACATCACGCCCATAAGAAATATAAAATTACACAGATGAACAAAAGAAAATTCAGTACTTGTAAGATTTTTCATTTGCCAATCTTCTGAATAGACTATTGGCCTCTGGGTGAAGCCCTTCAAAAGCAGGGCCTAGGACAGCATACAGTTTCTAGGGCCTAATAAACAGGCATAGCTGGAAGACAGAGGTAGATTTTGAGAAGGATCTATCCACTTTTAATTTCTGGGGTTTCATGAGGAAAACAGAGGGTGTTTTTTTTCCCCAAAATGGGGTCTGCGGCACCTTCTCTGTTTTTCCCAGGAGCCCCAGGGTATCAGAAGTTATCTTAGAGCCTCTAATGTATGCACTGAATGACAAGACAAAATGGGAAAAAAAAATCATTCAACAGAGAAAGAACCTTTTTCCAGAAAAACAAGATCCATGCAGAAAAAATATAAAGGCCTTTAAATATACCTATAACTTGGATATCCATTTTAATTTAGCTGTGCTCTAAGAAAATCGTTTCAAATCTATTACCTGACTTTAGCCATGCCGAGCAGGCAATATTTCTGGCTTTTGAACTTTATTAAAAATAACCTCACAAGTGAAACCAACAAGCCTCAACTAAGGTTATGACTTAACTGTAAGGGTAAAAGTTATTTTCATAGAGGTGGTAAGCAGTTTTTAAAGAATCTAGGATCTTTAAACTTGGTTCAGACAAAGGAAGATTTAAGAAAGGAAGCTAGAAGTTGTTTATAGAGGGGAAGAGAATCAGCAAATTGTAAAAGTCACACAGATATTAACCAAAATATACTCATTCCCTAAGCCAGGATTAAACCCAGGCCACCATTGTAAAATGGCAGAGGCCAAAAGAAAGTATTATCAAATGGTTACAAGGTCAAGCTCCTAAGAACATAAAACAAGATGAAGAACTGCAGCAAGGTTTGTTACTGACCAATTTGCCAGGTTGGCTTGATCAGCAAACTTTTGGGGTCCTAGGCCCACATTCTATCCTAAGGTACCCCTCTTTATGACAGAACTATACAGAAAGACACACAAAGCACACTACATTGGCTACAGCTTAAGACTAGCCTCACAGATCCCTTTTTTCTATTTATCAGAACTTCAGAGAGGATATAAACAGTGATTTAAACAGAGACTTTATCATTTATTCAACTGGTTTGCACAGGGAGAGGGAGGCCAGAAGTCTGTCCCCAGGCTGGAATGCAGTGGTGTGATCTCGGCTCACTGCGAGCTCCATCTCCTAGGTTCCTGCCATTCTCCTGCCTCAGCCTCCCGAGTAGCTGGGACTACAGATGCCTGCCACCACACCTGCTAATTTGTTGTTGTTGTTGTTGTTGTTAATTTTAGTAGAGACGGGACTTCACTGCTTTAGCCAGGAAGGTCTCCATCTCCCGGCCTGGTGATCTGCCCGCCTTGGCCTCCCAAAATGCTGGGATTACAGGCGTGAGCCACTGCGCCCAGCCCTAGTAAGAAATTTTATCCTTTTGCTGGCATACCAGGCTTCTGCGTTGCCCTTTTTCATGCCCAGTTTTGAGCCAAGCAGTTTAAGGTTTGGGGAAATTAAATTTTCCCAGTTTAAGGGATGCATCCAAAGGGAGTGTCCTGTGGTACAGCGACACAATAACCCACCACAAAGAAAGGACAGAGGAGGAAAAAGGAGAGAGGAGGTGTTTTTTTTCAGAGAAGTCCTAGTGATTCAGGAGGCATTCAAGAGAAATATGGGCTGCAGATGATTGGTTACCCACCTAAGAATAGGGGAACAAGGCATCCCTAGTTTCTTCTTTTTCCTAGTAAATACCTGGGGTACATGAGGGAGAGGAGAAGAGTGTCCTCTTTCTTTCTTCTGTTCTTATATTCCTGAGTCCTGGTGATCTTGGCAGGTTACCACCCATGGGTGCCAATGCAGCCTTCACCTATGTTAACAGGGGGCCTACAGGGTGGGAGTTATCCACCATTACCCATGCGCTGCTTGTCCCACTGTTGTCGATAACCTTTGAGTTCCTTAGATTTCATGTATGCCATGGATACTAGAATGACCTCTATCCACGAGATGGAAGGGGGCCTAATCGGCAGAAATTAGTCATGCTAACCTAAAGCTTTGGAGCTGGGTCTTTCTTAAACAAGGGAGAGAAAAGGCTATCTTGTTAATTGGGGTCCTGGCCTAATAAATAAAAAAAATAAATAAAATAAAACAAAACAAAAAACTCTCTCATTAAAGTTAACTCCTTACAAAGTGGAGAAAAGAAAAAAATACAATAAAACAGCTTAAGTGAAGGGTGGGGAAGATGCCTGGAGGAGAAACCTTTTATTCTTATGCAAATGAGTTCCTCCAACAGGGAGAGAAAATTTTAATTGCTGTCTCCTCCTTTCTGGCTCAGCCAGGGGAGGAAAGACACTGTGGGTGCATGGGGAGAGGGAAGAGTGAGCAGGAAATGCTGGCCACCTAGCCTAGTGGGGCCCCTGGGCTATATGCCCCAGCCTGGAGGGGAGGGAGATTGGGAGCTGCCACTCTCCCATTTGTCTCACATGTGCACCTGTGGCCACTGGAGGTTGGGGTAAGGGACATGTCTCTAAAAACGGACGGAGATCACATTGTTCTGAATTGTATAGAATTTAAGTTAAAGGAAAGCTCTCAGCAAAGAGAAGAGTCCTGAAAGTGGGTTCCTGGTTGCCCTCTTCACAGGTGAATACAAGGGCATTTTTATATAAGCTGATGGGGCTGAGTTCCCTGTTTGTATAAGGCATGAATTCCTGTTGGCTCCACTGCATCCTTCCAGAGCGCATGCAGACCCTTAGTCTGAGACATTCCATATTGATTTATTTTTCTTACTGCCCATGTGTTAAGAAACAAAATTTTCCACTGCGGGCATGTTTAGGCAAGCCCCCGGAGCAAGTACCCTTACCTGCACAAAACATCTGGTATAAACACTTGCGGAGCAGGTAGGAGGTTCTCTGGGGGACCCTTCCCTTACTGTCTGCCTAAAGCAAGCTGGCTAACTCTTTTCAGAAAGAGACAGAGAAAATGAAGTAGCTACCAATGTATTCTAAGTCTACAAGTGATTATTTTCAACAAGTATTCAGATGCCATTCTAGTCTAAACTAATTCATTATAAATCAACTAATATTAAGTAAATATTTTACAAATTAAAAACCAGTTACAAAAGGTAGAGACCTCAAAGAAAGGCAGAAATGAAGCAAATGGGAAAATATTATGGTGACTTAAAGCCTATATATTGTGATCTGGAGAATTAGAATTTAATTTGTCTATACAAAGTAGGTCATGATCCTGATAAGTTTAGCAATTAGAGTATTTATAAAAAGTAAGAGCTAAATAATTTGTTTCAGGGATGCACTTTTATTTCAATTATCTAGACCTGAGATTATATTTTTCGAGAATGTTCAGGAAGAAGAAATTACATGAGGAGAACTTTCTAACCAGTATACTTAGTGTAAATATATCTGATGAGTTCATAAGTCTGTTTCATTCATTATTCTTCAGTATAGGTCGGTAGCATGACACAAACAATTCCTGATGACTTCAGCTACCTTTTTAAGGAAGGTAGACTTGCTCCATCCCCCATCTTGTATTTTGCATCTGAAAGAGGATCATACTCCTTTTTAAGTAAACTTTATTAATGTTTTTCAGAATATTTCTTCTCTTGCCAACATAAAATAATGAAATTGTAGTAAAATTACTCAAGACAAGTAATTTTTCGTGAACAATTTATTTAATTATTTTAATAATTATTCAAAAATGATTTCAAATTATTTCAACAATTTATCTTATGAACAATTATTTCATTATTTATTCACACCATCACATAATATTTTACATTGACTCCAAATTTTTTGCATTGCTATTCATGTCAGTTTTATATTGGAATTAATTCTCTATGACCTCCTTTTCAAGCACTGCTGAATAGATAGTAATCTTTCTTTCTATAACAATTGAGTTTAAATTGATTTTTCTTAATTTTCTCTGACAGAAAACATTATTTTTTATTGTTGTAAACAAGCTATATTCTACATATTTAATTATATGGAATTTGATTTGTATATATTTTTCAATGGAAGCTAACTTCTTCCTAATGTCTCCATCTACATTTCATATTTATTCATCCATTCACGTATTCAACAAAATTTGAGAATCTGTTTTTGGGCTTTTAATACTCATCTTATTCATTTTACTATATATGTATTTATTTGTTTATTTATTTAGAAACTGGTTCTCACTTAGTTACCCACACTAGAGTGTAGTGATGCCATCGTAGCTCATGGCAGCCTCAAACTCCTGGGCTCAAGTTTATTAATTTTATTTTAAATGTCCACACAGTGTTCTCAGTCAGAAACAGATTTCTTAATAATGTGTGTTGGCTGCTCCCTTTCCCAGTTCTTATCTTTGGACAATATAAAGAGATCCAGATCATCCTAGTGAGAGGCCAGACTCTAAAAGCAAGACATTAAGAACAATGTTTTTTTTTTTCCTTGTCTTTCTTTTTCTACTTGTAATAGGATGGAAACAGCTGTTTTTCTGTCCTTCTAAGAAGATATCTTCTTTATTCCAACCTTTTGGAATGTTGTAAAATCTCTCCTGGAGCCAAATAACCCTGTGTCTCAAAGTTTTTATGACCTATAGCTGTCTCCGAATTCTGGAACATCGTATCTTTTGACATATGAATGCCAAAACCTAGTCTTCCTCTTACCCTAGGGCTTAACCTAGCATCCCAGTAATCTAAGGATTTTAAAAATTTGACCCTCTTAGAGAGGTAAAAGAAGTTTTTCTATTGTTTCAAATCGGAGAAATTAACTGGACAAAGGGCTACCGATCTAATTCTCTCAGTGTGTGAAGAGTCTCAAGAAGCTAGTGCTTTTGAGAGAATCCATGAGAAACCCAGGGACCTTTAATATCTCCTCATTGTTATTTGCATAGCATACTACCAGGGGAGATGGAGAATTAAAATAATAATATATTTTTAATAACTTTAAGTTCTCTTAAATCATATGGTTTTCTAAGGATTAAAAAAATATCCTGGATGTCTATGACTATACTTAGACATACATAATATACATTTATTACACAATAGCGTTTGGGGAACAAGTGGTTTTTGGTTACAGAGTGGTAAAGTCTGAGATTTTGGTGCCCTTGCCACCCAAGTAGTGTACATTGTACCCAATATGTAGTGTTTTATCCCTCACCCACCTCCTACTCTCACCCTTAATGGTCTCCAATGTCCATTATACCGCTCTGTATGCATACCCATGGCTTAGCTACCACTTACAAGTGAGAATATATGGTATTTGGTTTTCCATTCCTGAGTTACTTCACTTAGAATAATGGCCTCCAGCTCCAGTTGGAGTTGCTGCAAATGACATTATTTCATTCTTTTTAGGGCTGAGTAGTATGTCATAGTGTATGTTTACCACATTTCTTTATCCACTCATTGGTTGAGGAGCACTTAGATTGGTTCTATATCTTTGTAATTGTGAATTATACTGCAATAAACATATACATGCAGGTGTATTTTTGATACAATGACTTTTTTTTAGTTTGAGTAGATAACCAGTAGTGGGATTGATGGACTGAATGGTAGATCTACTTTTAGTTATTTCAAAAATCTCCATAATGCTTTACATAAAGGATGTACCAATTTACATTCCCACCAGCAATGCATAAGCATGCTCTTTTCACCAAATTCATGCCAAAATCTATTTTTTTTTGACTTTTTAATAATGCGCATTCTGGCTGGGAAAAAATGGTATCTCATTGTGGTTTTAATTTGCATTTCTCTGATGATTAATGATGTTGAGAATTTTTTATGTGTTTGTTGGTCATTTGTATATCTTCTTTTGAGAAATGTCTATTCATGTCATTTTTTTTTTCACTTTCTGATGGGATTATTTTTTCTTGCTGATTTGTTTTCCTTGTTAATTCTAGATATTAAGATATTAATTATTTGCTGGATGCATATTTTGTAAATATTTTCTTCCATTCTCTGAGTTATCTGTTTACTCTGATGATTATTTCTTTTGCTGTGAGAGATTTTAATTTACTTATGTCCTTTTTATTTATTTTTGTTTTTGTTGCATTTACTTTTGGAGTCTTAGCCATAAAGTTTTGGCTTAGGTAAATGTCCAGATGTGTTTTTCTTAGTTTTTATTCTAGAATTTTTATGGTTTTGGGTCTTATATTTAAGTCTGATCCATCTTCTAATTTTTGTGCATGGTGAGAAAGAGTGATCCAGTTTCATTCTTCTACATGTGGCTATCCTGTTTTCCCTGCATCATTTATTGAATAGGGTGTCCTTTCCTATTTAGGTTTTTGAATGCTTTGTGGAAGATCAGTTGGTTGTATGTATTTGGCTTTATTTCTGGTTTCTCTATTCCTTTCCTTTGGTTTATTTATCTACCTTTATACCAGTACCATGCGTGCTGTTTTGATTACTAAAACCTTGTATTATAACTTGAGGTCTCTTAACACTATGCCTCCAGATTTGTTCTTTTTGCTTAGAGTTGCTTTTTTTATTCAAGCTCATTTCTGGTTTCATAAGAATTTAGAATCGCTTTCTCTAATCCTATGAAAATGATGTCAGTATTTTGATAGGAATTGCATTGAATCTGTAGATTGCTTTTGGCAGTAAGGTCATTTTCACAAATATGATTCTTCCTATCCATGAGCATGGGATGTATTTCCATTTGTTTATATCATCTCTAATTTATTTCAGCAGTTTTTGTAGCTCTCCTTATGGAGATCTTTCACTTATTTGGTTAAGTGTATTTCAATTTTTTTTCTGCTGCTATTGTAAAAGAAATTGAGTTCTTGATTCTCAGCTTGATCATTGTTGGTGCTATGCAGTAGTACTAATTTGTGTACATTCATTTTGTAACCTAAGATTTTATGAATTCATTCCTCAAATAGAAGAGTCTTTTGGTGGAATTCTTAGGCTTATCTAAGTATATGCTTAGATCATCAGCAAACAGAGATAATTTGACTTCCTCTTTTCCAGTTTGGATGCCCTTTATTTCTTCCTCTTGCTTGATTGCTCTGGGTAGGACTTCCAGTACTATGTTAAGTAGAAGTGGTGAAAATGGGCATCCTTATCTTGTTCCAGCCATCAGTGGGAATACTTTCAACTTTTCCCCATTCAATATGATGTTGGCCATGGGTTTTTCATATATAGCTTTTATTATTTTGAGATATGTTTATTCTATGTCTAGTTTGTTTAGGGTTTTTATCATAAAGCAATGCTGGATTTTACTGAATGTTTTTATGCATCTATTGAGATGATTGTATGTTTTTTGTTTTTAATTCTGTTTATGAAATACATCACATTTATTACCTTGTGTATGTTGAGTCATCCTTGCATCCCTGGGATGAGACTCACTTGATTATAGTGAATTGTCTTTTTGATATGCTTTTGGATTTGATTTGCCAGTATCTGTTAAGAATTTTTGCATATGTCTTTAACAGAGATATTCATTTGTAGTTTTCTTTTTTTATGATATGCCTTTTTCTGGTTTTGGTATCAGGGTGATACTGGCTTCATAGAATGAGTTAAGGAGGATTGCCTTTTTCTCAATCTTTTAGAATAGTTTCAGTAGGCCTGGTACCAGTTCTTCTTTGAATGTCTGATAGAATTTGGCTGTGAATCTGTCTGGGTTTTTTAGTTGGCAATTTTGTTTTTTCTTACTTATACAATCTCACTGCTTTTTATTGGTCTGTAAGGATACCTATTTCTTCCTGGTTTAAGCTAGTAGGGTTGTATGTTTCCTGGAATCTATCTATTTTCTTTACTTTTATTTTTATGTGCATAGAGGTTACATAGTAGTCTCAAATGATCTTTTATATTTCTGTGATATTGGTCAAAATGTTTCCATTTTCATTTCTAACTGAGCTAATTTAAACTTCTATCTTCTTAATTGTTCTAGCTAATGATCTATTTTATTTCTATTTTCAAATAACCAACTTTTTGTTTCATTAATCTTTTGTATTTTTATTTCAATTTCATTTAGTTCTGCTTTAATCTTCCTTTTCTTCTCCTGGCTTTAAGTTTGATTTGTTGTTTCTATAGTTTCTTGAGGTATGACATTATGTTGTCAATTTGTAATCTTTCAGACTTTTTTATGTAGGTGTTCAGTGCTAGAAACTTTCCTTTTAGCATTGTTTTTGCTATGTCCCAGAGGTTTTGATAACTTGTGTCACTATAATCGTCCGTTTAAAGAATTTTTAAATTTCTTTCTTTATTTCATTGTTAACCCAATAATCATTAAGAAGTAGATTGTTCAATTTCCAGGTAATTATATAGTTTTATGGGTTCCTTTTGGAGCTCATTTCTAGTTTTATTTCACTGTGACCTGAGAAGATACTTTATATAATTTTGACTTTTTAAAATTTATTGAGATCTGTTTTTGTGGCCTATCCTATGGTCTATCTTGGAGGCTGTTCTATGTGTTGATGAGAAGAATGTGAATTCTGCAGTTTTTGGGTACAATGTTCTGTAAACATCTGTTAGGTCCATTTCTTCTGGACTGCAACTTAAGTCCAGTGTTTTTTTGTTGTTGTTGTTGACTTCCTGCTTCAGTGATCTGCATAGTGCTGTCAGTGAAGTGTTAAATTTCCTCACTATTATTGTGTTGCTGTCTATTCCTTTTCTTAGGTCTAGTAGTAATTGTTTTATAAATGTAGGAGCTCCAGTGTTATGTGCATACATATGTAGAATTATTATATTTTGTTGAATTAATTATTTAATTATTATGTAATGACTTTCTTTGTTTTTTTTTTTTTTTTTTTACTATTGTTGCTTTAAAGTCTACTTTATCTGATATAACTACACCTGCTTGCTTTTGGTTTCCATTTGCATTGAATATCTTTCTCCACCCCCTTACCATGAGTCTATGAGAATCTTTGTATGTTAGGTGAGTTTCTTGAAGACAGCAGATATTTGGTTTGTGATTTTTTTAAATCAACTCTGCCGTTCTGTATCTTTTAAGTGGAATATATAGGCCATTTACAGTCAATGTCAATTATGAGATGTGAAGTGGAATTCCAGTCAGTATGTTGTTACCTAGAAATTTTAGGTTTTTTTATTTTTTCACTTTGTTATTGCTTTATAGGCCCTATAAGTTTTATGCTTTCAAGAGGTCTATTCTGATGCAGCTCAACCTTTTGTTTCAAGATTTAGCATTTCTTGTAGGACTAGTCTGATAGTGACAGATTCCCTCAGCATTTGCCTGTCTGAGGAAGGCATTATTTCTCTTTCATTTATGAGACTCAGTTTTGCTGGATACAAAATTTTTGACTAACAGTTATTTGTCTAAGGATATTAAAGATAAGCCTAAAGATAGAGTAAACTTCTGGCTTGTAAGGTTTCTGCTGAGAAGTCTGCTGTTAGTCTAATAGGTTTTCCTTTATAGGTTACTTGATGCTTTTGTCTCACTGTTCTTAGAATTCATTCCTTCATGTTGACTTTAGATAGCCTGATGACTATATGGCTTTGTAATGTCAGTTTTGCAATGAATTTCCCCAGAGCTCATTGAGTTTCTTGTATTTGGACACCTAAATATCTAGCAAGGCTAGAAAAGTTTTCTTCAATTATGCCCTCAAATAAATATTCAAAAGGTTTTGCTGTTTCTTCTCCCTCAGGAACAACAGTTGCTATATTTGGCCATTTTACATAATCATATATGTCTAAGAGACTTTGCTTATTTCTTTGAATTCTTTTTCTGGCATTTCAAAGATTTCATCTTGGTTGGGATCCATTGCTGGGGACTTAGTGTGTTCTTTTTGAGGTGTTACAGAACCCTATTTTGTCCTATTGCCAGAATTATTTTTCTGGTTTCTTCTGATTTGGGTAGAGTATATCTTCTAATTACTTTTGAGACTATATCTTCTAATTATTTTTGAATTTAGTTTTTGATTTGACTGTGATTTTTCACTTTTTTTTTTCACCTTGAGGATGTGGCTTTCATGTTTATAGTTTATTGTAACCTAATTCAGCTCTGGGTGCATTCAGGGGTGAAGACTCTGTATAAGTTCCCTGGTTATTTAAAGTCCTGGTATGTTGGCTTTCTCAGATGCTAGTTGTGGTAACATTATGCTCAGTGTGCGTGTGGAGGTTCACTGTTTCCTGTGGAGTAGCAATGGCAGAGGTCTCATCAAGCTTATTTAGTTCCCAAGTGGTGTGCACTTTTTTGCCTTTTTTTTTTTTCTCCCAGTGTTTTCTTTACCTTGTTGAATAACTCAGATTTCAGGCCAGTAGGGGAGGTGTCCATGAGTGAAAACCAGCAGATTGGTAAATGCAATACCCAATGGTGGGCAGAAGTCCAAGCCTTGACTGAGGCATCTGTGGGAGCTCTTAGTGAAATGCACTGAGGTCTTTTCATGGGGAAGGGAGGGAGCCACTTCAGCTCCCTTGCCAGGCCACCAGGAAAGCAGGTCACACTCCTAAATGCTGTTCTGGCTATTCAGATTAGCAGGCCCTTTTTATTTGCAGGAATTCTGATGTTCCAAGTAGAGAGAGATTGTGATTCTATGCCTTATGCAAATCTGAATCTGGAGGGGACTGCTCCTCTGGGGACGCAGTTAACTTGAAGTGTTCCAGAAAGGCTACCTACAGGTCCACCCATGCCAAACTCCCATACAAGAAGCACCAGCTGTGTCTGCTGTGCTAAATGAGGGAGGAAAGTCTCTTTCCTCAAGATCCTTCTGCAGATTTTCCCAAGTCCAGCACTGTACCTGTGCCTCTACTGAAAGAAACTTTCCACAGTTGGGAAGTTCTGGACTCAGGGCCTGCCATCTAGATTCTTTTCTCCATGGGGTGTGCCACTGATGTGCGCTCCCCCTTATCCTAAGAGTAGAAGTCCCTGAGGGCCAGACTAGTATGAATGCTGCTACTTCTCTGGCTCTAGCCACCTAGTGGGGCTGCCACACTCCAGGGTGGTGCTGAGAATGTCTACAAGGAGCCCAGTGATGTGACCTGTTCTCAAGACTCAGCAGTGAGTAGCAACAACAGCTCTGATGGGGGTGACGGGGTAAAGACATAGAATCTGTGAGATTTCTTGATTATAAGTAGTCTTGGTGCATTGGTTTTTCTGTAATTCTACCTGTAGTAGTAATGAACTGGTCACATGGACAGACTCAGGACCTCCTAGTTAGCCAAGGTTATATAGGCAAAGGTGATAGCTTAGGTCACACACAAGTTTTCTCTTTCCTGTGCACTGTTATTGTGCCTGCAGATGCTGTAATGGATTGTGCCAGTAGGCCTCCAGCCACAAGGTGGCACTTGAAAAAGAGCACCAGCTGGTAGCAGTGGGATTTGTGCTTGCCTTATGTTACCCAGGGGAGGTAATCTGATGACTCCAGCAATGGGCAGGGCCATTGAGCTCTCAAAATTTTCTATTCTTTGTGTTAAGCTATCAGGGCAGATGGAGGGGCAAAGCCAGTTGGGCGCTGGATCAGGCAAGTTCACATTCTGTCTCTCTTTTGTCTGCCATGTGTGGGCAAAAGCAGTGTCCCCAGTGGGGATCAGATAGTGGTCCTCTGGCTGTAGGAGTAATGTTGCAGGGAGTGCCACAGCTGCCTCTGCTGCAGATAAGCATCTGTATGAGGAATAGGGAGCAGCAGGCAGCAGTTAGCCCCACTCAGCTCCCACACACTTGGCAAAGCAGGTCTTACACCTACAGCGTCCCACTCGCAGCAGCTTGGTTCCAAGCAGTCAACACTCAGAACTCAACACTGCCCAAGGCCGTAAGACTTCCCAGAAGAGACTGCAATCATGGCTTCCAGGTCACGCCTCTCCTAGTCGGCCCATGAAGCAGGGGCACCCAGCTCTTGCACCTATGGCTGCGGCACATTTCCCATCTGCCCCATGGTTCTGGCCAAGGGGGTTTGTCTCCACTAGAGATTATATCATGAATCTCAGTTGAGAGCTTCTCTCAACCTGTGGCCACTGTCTGAGTTACCTGGCTGACTTCTGTGAGGTCCCCTATGAGGTAGGATCAGGGATGGCTTTCCTCTGTCCTGCTGGGCATGTACACTAAGCCCGTCCCCATGCTGCTACTTCTCATATATGCCCCACTGCTCACTAAATCAGGTCCATCACTGGGTGGGATTAAGGCCTTTCCCTGTGGCCTGGATTGCTTGGTTCCCCAGTAGGAGTATATGTTCTAGAGGCAGTTTATCCCTATCCGACATTCTGGGGACTTATAGTTTTCCTCCTGGCTCATGATGTAGGCAGCAACCTGACACTTCTTTCAAAAAGTCTGTGCTTTCTTTCAGTTTTCCTGTTAATTTTCTGTGTTGCTTCTTGGAAAAAATTTACAGTGTGAATCTCCACACACAATTCTGTCTTTCCAAATAGGAGAGGCATGCTAACAGTGACTCTAATCTGCCATTTTGAGAAAAAAACACTGGAGGTCTTTATTATTTTTTTAATACTATAGCCCATTCTGAGTTTTCATTACAACCTCCACTCTAATATTGTATCTACTTTTCATAAACCCTTATCTTTGGTAGCTGGATTTAATTCATTAATTTTAAAATTTTGACAAAAATTATGACATAATTATATTATTGTGTATTTTCATTTGATTATCTAGGTTTATGAAACTGACTAAACTAATAATTATTTGATAATATGATTATATTCTGCCAATTCACTCTACGTGTTCCTTGGATATGTTAATAAACGATAGAAACAAGTCCAACTAAAAGACATCACTTATTCTGACTCTTGTTTTGAAAAATAAAACCTGAAAAATCAAATAAAAGTAAATGAATTATTACTCAGACATCCACTTATGGTTTGGGTATATATTTTGACAGTCCATGAGAAAAATTCCTCCAAGGGTCTTCACTTCCAGACACAAAATCACTTTGTTGTTTTTCTAAAAGCTATTTTTAAAAACATCAACATCTTTTTAAGTTCTCCCATCTATAAGTTGGCAAAAATATCTGTTGAGGTTTGTAAGCAACATTTTAAATAATAAATGTAATATTTAGGGACAATTTAATTTAGTGACTCAAGGCATCTAATATTTGGTATCAGTATATGAATATTAACAAACATTTAGCCCTTTTATTTATAGTATTTTTTATATCAAAACAATTTCTCCTTTCTATTATGCTTCTTGTTCTGTGATAATTTACTATTTCTGAAACTTTATTTTTTACAAAATTTCAAGTTGAGTCTAAAAAAATTATATTTTATTATTTTGAAAAAATATATAGCCTAAAACTGTACATGCTAACAGTTGAGTTTTATCAGTGTTATTTTTACTGAACCTAATCACTATAAAATAGCTATATCTTGTGTGTGTTAAAAATGTGAAATAACATGAGAATGTATTTGCTATTCTATTAATTAAATTATGTGAATTAGTAGCAACTATTAAGATGCTTTGAATATTCCCTTAGGTGGACGAGAACGTGTGAGCAAGTACTAGCACAGTGGTAGATGCTTTGTAAATTGCTCTTACTTTCCTAGTGATTGACAGGCTAATGGCTAAATAACTAAGATAATATAAGCACTTTCATAGAGTTTAGAGATCCACTTAAAAGACAGATTTTCATTAGTAATTTCTGTACTTTATTTCACATTTCCATAAAAAAATTCTTCATTTCAAGAACCATTGCACCTATTATACAAAAAAACTCAAGAGAAAACAATCTGGTGACCATTACCTCTAAAACATCTGATTTGACTTAGTTATCCTATAGGAATCAAGGATCAGGCTTTACAAGAGCCTCTTTTTTCAATGTTGTTTTACTGCCTAAAACAATGTTTAAGATGACTAATTCACGTTTCTTTTTGTGATTTATTTTTACTTGATCTAATTTCTAAGGTGATCTTTATGAGGTGTCTTGCCTAAAAATTTGCCTACACTTATAAATGCATTTTCACTTATTACAATCTCATTTTTTACTGTACTGTATATGGACAGTTAGTTGAATGCGTACATAATAAGTTTGAGAATATATGAGGTTTTACATGAGAAGGATCATATTGAAATGGTTATCTAGCATATCTAAAGAGGAAACAACAGAGAAGCAAGCTGGAAACAATATGTAGACATCAGTAATTATTTTAATTTCACAACACAAATATTTATCAATCCTTTATTCAAAACCTACATATATGCTACTTAGGATACAAAAATAGCTATGTATATTCATTGCCACCAAGGCATTTATTATCCAATTGAAGGGCAAATACAAATACAATGAAGTTTCTTTGTGTAGCAATTACACAAATAAAACTTCATAAGCTTGCCAAGAAAAGCAAGAAAGAAGAAAGGAAGGAAAGAAGGAAGGCAGAAAAACAAATAGCAAAACAGAGCAATATTTAAATGTGGTTATGATTCAGCCAACCATTACATTTAATGATAACGTGCCTGTTTGGGAAAGAAAATAGAAGAATTAACTGAATGCCAAGGGGAGGGGGAAGGAACAAAAGAAAAAATCAAAACAAAACTGTGAATGATAATTAATGGGAACAGAAAAATTATGTACAAAAAGCATTTTATTTGGAGAGTAATTTAGGAGATTTTTAGGAATATATTGGCTATATTCAAGTTCCTATACTTAAGTGCTATACAATAATAATTAAAGGTACCAGATTTATAAAGGGATTTTGCACCATGAATTTTTTTTCCTGTAAAGATACAAATATATCTCCTTAGTAGAATAGATAATGTCACAGATTTATGACCCTGTTATATATCAATCTATATTTATTTATTTAACCAAGCAATCTTAATGTTATTTTGTTAAATTGCTTCTAAATGTCCCAATTTCTCAGATCCCCTTTGTGTCATTTAAAACATCTATTTGTTATTTATTAATTCAAGTTAATATCTTTAAAATCTATTCATTTTATATTTGTCTGAGAGCTATGATTTTAAGCTTCTAAAAATTATATTTTAATAGAAATCAAGGACTAGTTACCTTTAATCTGGGGGAGATACTACATATTTTAAAGCCTGAAGTCGATGTCTAGACAAAAGTTTCTGCTTAACATCAAAGGGTATGCAACATTTGCTGTGGCTCTCAAATATTAAGAAAGGAAAACACAACTGGGAATTTGTCACTAGCACTTTATTCTTTACTCAGGGTTGAAGTAGAATTTTATAATGCCAATATTTTTCAGAAACTTTAAACATTAGAAATAAAATACAAATTAGCCCAATTCCAATATTTCCCATGGATTTCCTAGCAAAAGAAACTACAGAAACTAACAAGTTAAATTGAAAACTGTATTAAAAATAAATTCACAAACAAAAATTACAAAATACACAATGAAAAATAATATACATGCTAGGTGCGGTGGCTCATGCTTGTAATCCCAACAATTTCGGAGGCTGAGGCAGGTGGATCACCTGAGGTCAGGAGTTCGAGCCCAGCCAGCCCAACATGGCAAAACCACGTCTCTACTAAAAATACAAAAAATTAGTCAGGCATGGTGGCAGGCGCCTATAATCCCAGCTATTTGGGAGGCTGAAACAGGAGAATTGCTTGAACCTGGGAGGCGGAAGTTGCAGTGAGCTGGTATTGCGCCATTGCAACCCAGCTTGGGCAACAAAGTGAGACTCTGTCTCAAAAAAAAAAAAAACCAGCAATAAGAGTCAGCAGATGTAAAACAGCAGAATTAAAAGTATGTGTAAAAACAGATGAATAATTTGAAAAAAATAATAAAATTAATAATATGTAATGAACATATATAAACGCTAAAGACATTTAAAAAGAAATGAAGAGCAGATTTGGCAAAGGATATCCAAAAATAAAAATAAGGTAATTGAATTTAAAAAACTATGAGATATGGATGATTAAAATTAATATAATAAATATATATCACAGAGATATAAAGTTATCAGTATAGAGCAAGATGGACAAAAAGTATTATTATATTAAATAATTTGGGTGCATTTAAGATGGTATTGAGGCAATATCTAGAGGTAATAACTGGAAATTTTCTATAAGTCATTAAAGAAAAAAAATTTTCACATTTAGGAATTGGACAATTTCTGAACAGAATTGATAAAAATAAATCCAAACTAGAAAGAACACTGATTTGGTGAATATTTTAAAAAGAAGCTAGTTCACTGAAAAACTAATACAATAATGCAATGGCATACAAAGTTCCAGTTGCAAAAGATACAGTGCAAGATAGAATACTATACACAGCAGTGAGACTTTTTGGGTCTACAAAATTTTAAGAAAGCACACTCATGGATTCATTGAACAACAGTTTTTAAAGTAACAAAGAAAGAAAAAAAGAAAACACTAAAAAAGACAAGTGTGAGAAGCAAGTGGCAACTGTAAACCTGTTAAATGTAAGGGTAAATCTAAATAAGCATTAATTATTTAAAAATGTGAGGCCAGGAGTCCAGTCCAGCCTGGGTAACAAAGTGAGGCATGAGTTACAATTAAAATACTGAAAAGTATAGACCATTTCAATTAAATGTTCCTTTCAAATCACTAATTATTTTCATGTTCCAAAATACAAAGGTTAATTTTCTATTCTCATTTTATTGATCTATCAGTAGTCTCTTTTTCTTTAATTAAAAAACAAACAAAAAAACATAAACAAACAAACAAAAAAAAAGCAGCTTTTTTTCTTTGGCTTCCAGAACACATGTCCTCTTGGCTTTCTTATGTCTTTGTATGCTATTTCTTAGTCTTTGGAACACTTCTGTGTCCACCTCCACTCCCTTGATGAGTTCTCACAGAGCCATGGTTTACAATATTGTTTATGCTAAGAACCTGCAAATTTGTACCTCTACCTCTTATTTCTCTTCTAAATGCCAGGCTCTTAAATCCAACTTCTTATATTGTCTTCTTTTGAGAAGCTAATAAACATCTCAACTTTGAAATGCACATTCTCACATGACAATTTGTCTCAGAGCAAAAATCTTAGAGTCAATCCTATTTTCTTTTTCATGCATTGTACATCCAACCTTTCAGAGAGTCTTGCTGCTTGCTCTACCTTCAGAATCTATCCAAAGTTAGTCACTCTCTTAGTCTCTCCCAGAAACAGATCCCAGTAAAAACATTCAATCAGAAGTAATTTGGGATGTAGAAAAAAACTGTATTATTTTTCTCCCCTCAGCATTTTGATGTGTTTATTTCAATGCTATTTTTACAAAGTTAGTTACTGAATACATTAATTAAAATTGTAATCTACCACTATTACTGTGTATCCTTCCTTACTTTATTTTCTTCACAAAATATATAACTTTTCAACACCTGTCTATATTTTCTTTCTTTTGTGTCATCCTATATCTGACTGTAATCTTTACACAGGCAAGGATTTTTTTCTTTAATATCCTAAATGTAGATGTTTGTCTCTAGTAGATTCAATGGTGCCTCCCAAAATATTATAAATATGCACATATCTTTCCATATGCTAGCCCACAGAAACTGTAGATGTGACCTAATTTTTTTGTATATATTAATAAGGATCTTGAGATGACATCATAGTGGATGATCCTAGTGCACTCTAAATCCAATAAGTGTTGTTATGAAAGACAGAAGAGGAGAAGATACAGAAAAGAGAAGAAGGCTATTTGAGGATGGAAGCAGAGCTTGGAGTTACGCAGCTACAAACCAAAGAATGCATTGAGCCACCAGCAGCTGAAAGAGGTAAAGGAGGATCCACCCATAAAAACTTGAGAAGGAAAGTGGGCCTACCTACACCTTGATTTCAGATTTCTACCCTACAGAACTGTAAGAGAATATATTTCTGTTGCTTTAAACGTTTACGTTTGCGGTAATTTGTTATAACAGATCTAGCAAACTCATATACTGGCACTGAGCAGATATTCAATAAGAATTGATTATGAATTATAGTCATTATGAATTATAGTCATTATGATAGTGTGGCATTGGCTCAGAGATGAACAATTTGTTCACTGGACTACAACAGGAAACTCAAAAATTCATGCAAGACTTTCGATATTTTACATATGAATTGTCATATCACCCAGAAAAATGAATATCTATTCATAAAATAGCACTGATACATTTGATTAACATATAGAAAAATTGTAAATTGTATTCTAACATCACATTCATTTCAAATGTGAAAGACATCTTGTATCACTTTTAAAGAAAATATAAAATATATTTTATTCAGTAAAATTGAATTTGTAAAACGATGACTTTTTTTTTTACTTTAATGCTTAATACTTGAGAAATTTCCTTCTTTGATGAGGCTATTAGAAAACAGGAACTCTAACAATTATATAGTGGGAAGATAAATTCATACAATGACTTTGGAAAGCTACTTGACAATGTAAGGATGAAAGTGCCCAAAGTTGTAAAATTTCCCTGTTCTTTGTCTATCCTATGAAAATTCTAATATATATAAACAAGAAGACCATAAATATTTATTGTAGCTTTGTTTTTAACATTTACAATGGTAAGTATAAAAATGCCAATATTTCCTCGTATGAAAATTGATAGCTTTATATTATATATATAACGAAGTCCCATATAGAAATTAAACAAAAACAGATACCCAAGTATCAGCTGGAATGGATCTCAAAAATATAATAGTGAGATTATAAAGCATGTGTTGAAATAATACAGAGAAAACAATAACATCTTATTTAAATTTGAAGATACAAACACTACCATATGCTGTATAAAATATTCTATACACAGACCTGTACTTAAAAATAGAGAAATATACAAGGGGATGCTAAACAATTTTAGCCTGTAGTTATCCCTTGTAGAATTTCTTATAATCTTGTTTCTTGTTATGTTGCTGTATCAATTATTTTTCAGTTTTGGGCATGTGTGAAATATTTCATAAAAGGAAGTTGGACGTTTTAATAATACATTAACTTTAAGAGGAGGAAGAATAGGTGATTGGGGTATTTTGTTATATACCAACACATGACTGAAATAATCATCTATTCTAATTCTGTTCAGTTCAGTGGAAAGTCTTTGAAGGTTTTTTAGCAGAGTTGCAGTTTGTCATATCTTTGAGAACATTGTGTTAGATTAAGTGGAACAGGAATGCTTAGAGGGAAGGAGATTAAAATAAAGTGTTGTATGGATATTTGAGGTGACATACTATAGAACTGGAAAATAGAGAAACTTCATGAAAAATAATATAAAAAGAGACATAAATGACTTACCAATTGACTCTGCTGTGTTTGATAGATGGGAATTGTAGTCGTAACATGGGATGAAATAGGAAAGACAGAGTAGTAGAGCTCTTTGGAGGCAAATTCTATAAGTTATTTTTACATTTTGAGTGGAAGTTTTCATTTTTAAATGAAATGCATACGGATAAAAAATAAAGGTAAATATAGTTATTATGAAATTGTCAACATAAAATGAGAGTTGATGCATAAAAATGAATAGACTGGAAAAAGGGAACTTTTTAAATATAAAAAAATTGCCTCTTTTCTGATAGTATTCTTTCTTCTTAAACTTCATGATTGTTTCTGGAAATTAAAGTGAAAAAAACTATCATAAAACTATGACTCTATCATACTGTAACATTTCAGGGCCCACATTATTATACCTCCTCTCTCCATCTTGCATGACTGTTTAAAATGGTTCTGTTTGATACACTGACACTCAATTTCTTTTTATATGGCATGTAATTTGGGAGATTCTATAAACAGTCTGTATAATGGCAGACATGGAGTACAACTGAAATTAGCAATATTCTGTTGTAGTTTCCATTCTTTCTTAAAGGTTCTAACATTTTGTTATGAACATGACAAGCCTTATTTTTTTTTCCACACATAGAAGGAACACGAATTATAAATAGAGAAAAACACTGTGAAATACTGCAAATGTAGAATAATTATTTGATTTCATGCACACACCTCGGTAATTTAAATTAAATTCTATAAGTAAATGACTAAATATTTTAAAATTAACTACTTTAAATTAAGAGGTATTTAGAAATACTTTTAATGTTATTGAATTTTTTTTAAAAAACCTATTGTAATATAAGAAATCATGATATAATGCAAATACTACATATTTTCAGACAATTTGGTAATGAATATCATCTCCTAAAAAACCATCTTGTTTGTTGCATAAAATTCTACAAATGATATCTGATTTTAATTTAGAGGAAAGTACATGAACTGAAAGTCCTGACTGAATAAATGCTTAAAAAAGGATGATTTAAAAAAATTTAACAATAACATTTATTAATTAAAATAATTCTGATAGAAAATCCTAACAATGTACATTATTGTCTAGATTTATAATTCTGTGAATTAAATATACATCCCCCTGCAAGTGGCAATACTTCAAAAATTAATTCTAGTTTACAATTTAGTATAAAATAATGTATTAGAATTGTCCCTGAAAGATGGAGTTTAATGGAGAAAAATGAGGAAGTTTATGAGTATCATGGTATGGAGAAGAATAAAAAGTCAATATTTTGGGATAAATTAAATGCCATAAAAAATCACCTTTTTTCATTTGATATAATGTAATGGTTATAAAATATCTCCTCAGAGTTCTTCAACTGTCATTTCATTGAGATGTGGGGACTGGGGTCTCTGACCTTGAATCTGGGAGGACTTTTAACTTCTTTGACTAAGAGAATACAAAAAAAAGCAATGCTGTGTAACTTTTGAGACCTGGCCTAAATTGACAATCTGACTTCTGCTCACTTTTTTTCAGAATCCTCCATCTCAGGAGGGCCCCAGTATTGCCAGGCTGGGAGAAACCCAAGCCGTGAGGATAGACCATGAATAGGAGTTCTGGTTGACAATCCCAGTTCATTCCTAGCTTCAAATACACAAGGCCAAGTGCCAGATATGGGCATAAAGAAGAAATTTTGGAAGTGGACACTCCAGTCCCAGCTGTCCTAGCCCTCAGCTATTTGAGTTGCATCCAGACATGTAAATCTTCCCAGCTGAGGCCTCATCATTGAGGTGCAGAAAAGGGGCATGCCCACTGTGCCTGTTTCTAAATTCCTGACTCACAGAAGCTGTGAGCATAATACAAGTTTACGATTTTACACCAGTAAGTCTGGGGTATAGTATTATGCAACAATACAACCTGATGCACAAAAAATCTCTTCTTTGTTACATAACTCTATATAAACTGGCATATGCTTAGCTCTTAAACCTCTCTCCAATCTCCTTCTCTTTCCCCGTACTCAAACTAATCTGCTTTTTTTTTCTGCTCCTTCAACAAACCAGCACTTGTATTTACACATTAGATAAATTGCACCATTAACTTAAAAAACACAATTTCAAAGATTTTTACAAAACTGTGTCTTATAGTTTAAAGTATCTCAGCCTTTAAGTATCACTTGTTAGAAAACATTTAGTTGCCAATCTTTTTATAATTGCTTTCTCTTACTCTACTCCTTAGCTTACAGTCCTTTCTGCCATATTTATCGTATTTGTATAACAGATCAAAAATCTGTGGTTATCTATTTATTTACCTAATTTTCAGTTATCTCCACTTATTATCATATAAGTTACAAACATTTCAGGTCATATCTTCAGTTTACCGCATTATACCGGTAGCTTAAATATTACATTACCCATACTAGCCACTCAAAAATATTTATTATGGAATTAATGGAACTCTAAATTTAATCTGGTCTCCAAACTAAATATATGGCATAAGTATCAATATAGGTTTCAGGTAGATAGGGTTTAGCTATAAGGAATACACGGTGCAACTAAAAGCAGTTTTCACAGGCAAGATGTTTACTTACTTCTACAAAAGAAAGAGCACAAGCCAGGACAGGATAAGAAGAGCAGCCACACAGGGACGCTGAAGATTTGTTATACACATGCAGGGACATTAATAGCATTTCCTTAGAAAGAGGTATGATATAAGATAGCATGATGCCTGTAGCACCCTAAACATGATTGCTCATATTGCAGCCAAGAAAAATAGGAAAGGCTGAAGCAGCAAAGGGCAAAAGGGCAAAAGGCCAAAGCCATGTAGGCCAAGTTTGTGCTTTTTTAAAGGCTTTCCTAGGAACCTGTCTTATGATATCCATTTCAATGTCACAAAATTCACATGGCCACACCAAGAAACATGGATATTTTACTTTCCAAACAAAAAACTAGGCAAGAGAAGTTTACATTTGCATAGCCTATCAACAGTGTCTGCCAAGATATTTCCATTTTTTAGTGTATCAGAAAATTGGGCACACGTGACTAATTTACTTTTTTCATTTTAAATAGAAACAAATGTGTGTGCATATATATATAAAATATACATATTTATATGTGTGCAAATATGTGTGTGTGTGTAAAACCAATCAACTTCTGCAAAACTCATTTGTTTTTTCTAGTATGTTTGTTCTGAAGGCAATCTTCACATCTAGGGAATATTAATGGTAATAATAACAGCATTGATTTATTGAGAGTTTTCCTATGTAACAATTACTATATAAGCTTATTTTCATTCAGTATGCCATTTAATCTATTTCTCCAGTTTCAATATTAATATTGGTACTTAATAAATGAATAAACTGAAAATAATAGGTTTAAAATCTTTTTTTCACAGCTAGTCAGCAATAAAACTGGGATTTGATATCAGATTCATGCGATTCCGAAGACCCTGACCAGCAAATGCAAAAGGTACATGGCAATAGCTGATTGCAATGAGAGAAAAACAACTAATAAGGCAATAAGCAGGATACTAAGATATTTTCCAAAGTGAATAGCACTGATTCTATGAGGAATGAACATTGCCAAACAAGTGTTTTGTTTTGTTTTTCAACTCCTCTAAAAAAATTCACATATATGCATGCCACTTTCCTGAAAAATATCTGCCTCATAATTGCCATAAGAAACTGTATGGACAACTCTTAAACATTCTGAAAGTAGTCAGGGATGGGGGAAAGCATTTGCTATTTTAGTCTGTTCCTGGTCTTCTAACAAATACCACAGACTGGGTAATTTATGATTACAGAAATGTATTTCTGAAAGTTCCAGGAGTTGGGAAGTTCAAGATTATGGCACCAACATATTCATTGTCTGATGAGGGCCTGTTTCATAGATGTCATTTTGCATGACTTAATCACATGGTAGGAAAAGCAAAGGGACAAAATGGACAAATGCCATGTTGTCACGTGGCAGAAGAAATGGAAGAGCCAGGAAGCTCTCAGAAGCTTCCTTTATTAGGATATTAATCTCATTCATGAGTGCACAGCCATCATGACTTAATTGCCTCCAAAGGCCCCACTTCCTCATCACTTTGAGGATTAAACTTAAACATGAATTTGGAGGAAATATATTCAAACTCTACCACTAGTTTAAATGTAGCTAAACAGGTTTCTTCATTCTGTAACCATTAATATGCTAGTATTTTTGTAAATATCCAAGAGGAAGCTAAAGCATATAATATTCCAAAATTTATTTCTGTTTGTGAATATTATGTTTTCCTCTCATTCTATCTCAAGAAATTAGTGTCCTCAAGAAACACTATATAGGATAATTGCCTTTCAAGTTCATCAGCTACCGGTTCTTGATTCTTCAGTAGCTAATCCTGGGTAGTAATACTTTACAGATTATAAAAACTTGGGTGCTGCTACATAAATGCGCTGAAACTCCCAGGGAACCAAACATAAGGACTTAAAGAAAGATTTAACTAGGGATCATAATCATGAATTTCAGCTGCTTCTCTATCTTTGTCAGTGAGCAAATGACCATACAAAATAAGGTATTCAATTATTAATTCTGTGCCCATATCCCAAAATTTTGCCCAATACATTTGTAAGTTTAGATAAATAAGGCACTAATGCCAGGGATATCTAGCATTAGTTCTGGGTTTATTAAGGGATATTCACAGCCTCTTGCCATCCACAGAATTTATCAGCCCAAAGTAAACTATACTGGTTAGTTAAGGGCAACCTGAGACATGTTTAAAACTGAGGTAGACTGAAGAGTCAACTAATTGCAGGAATCTTTTGTTATTTGGTTGAAATGTTCAAACAAGTCCCACTCCTACTCTGAATTCTATTAGAAGTCCATCATTGGCTTATATCTCTTTCTCACTGTCTTAAATCATGTATTTTATAACACTATGCAGAATGAAGTTCAAAAGAATAAGTTAAATTTAATTAATTAAATTATTTATTTATTTATTTATTTTGAGACACAGTCTCACTCTGTCACCCAGGCAAGAGTTCAGTTGCACGATCTTGGCTCACTGCATCCTTCACCTCCTGGGCTCAAGAGATCCTCCTGAAGCAGGGCATTTCCCTGACCCCTTCATGGGACTCGTGACAGGGGTGACCCATTTACTCAGCCCACTGCTCTCAACTCCTCAAGGGAGGGAGTGCGCAACTGAACAAGGCAGGAACTGGAGTACACGAGTGCTGGAACCAGTGGCATCTTTGGTGCCAGAAGGAGTGAATTCCACTCACTCTGACCCACTGTGTTCCACACCTTGCAGGAGAGAGCGTGCAGGTGAGCAGGTACAGGAGCCAGTAAGAGAGCTTTGGGGTGTTGGCAGAAGCAAACTCCATGTGGGCCCCGTAGCAGCACCTGGGGTGGGGGGGTGCCTGTGATTCCTGAAGCCCCAGTGGGCATATTACAGTGCTCCTTTAGCTCTGCCACCTTCAGACAGCTGAAGTGTTAGCAGCTCAGCATGCCTTTCTGTATCCACACTCACTCCCGAGCTCTTGTTTGGCAGCCAGGAAAAATCAGCTCACAGGAACGAATTGAAGGATGGTAAATGCAGAGGATTTTATTGCCAAGGAAAGTGGTTCTCAGCAGGAAAGGGAGCTGGGAAGGAGATGTAGCAGGAAGGTTTCTGGCTGGACTCTTCTCCAAAGTTGCACTGTCAAGCTGTCTCTCTGAAATCAAGCTGCTTCTCTCCAACGTCCAACCGTAGTCCTCAATGCCTAGCTGCTGCTTCTCTTCTTGATGTTCAGCTGCTTCTCTTTTTTGCTAGCTGAGTCTGGGGTTTTTATGGGCACAGGATGGGGGATGGGGGAGGTCATGGGTTTGTAAAAGGCAACATTTGAGTGGGAAAACAGGAATGTATGTTCTCACTTTGGGCTGCAGTTCCAGGCTTAAGGGTGGAGCCCTTGCCAGGGACTTGCCCTCTTTTGCCCAGAATTTCCCTGCCTTCCATCCTATCACTCCCACCTCAACATCCTGAGTAGCTGGGATTATAGGTGCACACCACCACATCTGATTAATATTTAAATTTTTTGTAGAGACAGGGTTTTGTCTTGTTGCCCAGGCTGGTCTCAAACCCTGGGCTCAAGTGATTTGCCCACCTCAGCCTCCCAAAGTTCTGGGATTACAGGTGTTAGCCAGTATGCCTGGCCCTAAATAATATTTATATAGGCATTTTGTAATTACTATTTTTTAATAATATAAATGTTTCCTTTTTAATATGAATTTTCAAGAGTTTTAAAATTGACTGATTATTCATTAAAATTTAATGAAGGACAGGAATTGGGTATTTTTCTGAATGACAAAAATTAGGAAAGTTTTTAGAGAGATGAAGGATTTATCCTAGAATATATGGAGAGAGTAAATCTTGTTATATAGAATAAGCAACTTTCCAATCTGAGGTATCTTAGAATAATAAAAATTTTTTTCTATTTTCCTTATAATTGTTTCAAAGTAATACTTTAGACCAAAAATTGTATATCTCAGTAGGTGGCCTACATGACAATTAAAAAATTAAAAGCTAAGTTAATTAAATTTTTAATTATTTTAATTTTTATTAATTTTAATTATCAATCTTCATTGAAGAATTTTGTCCAAAAAATGTGGATAATATGTGTCATAAGGATTAATCAGCATAAAATAGTCACCAAAGGAAATTAAAGGACTGATTAGATAGTACTAAAATAACAATTATACAAAGTAGAAAGTGGTGTTATAAGATAAAAATTCTTACTTCACTAGTAATCAAGTAATTGAATTAAACAGTTTGATACCATTTTTTCTTCAGCAGATTGGCAAAACATAAGATGTTTACAAGGGTTTTGAGGGTACAGGGAAGAGGGTAGGCTCAAACTATGCTGGTATAAATGTATAAGCAAGATCTCCTTTGGAGTACAATTGTTATACAGTCTACATTCTGTAAAAACTAAACACATATGTTTGCCTTTCCACTTTTGGAAATACATGGTAGATAATCATGCAAGAATGTCAATTGCAGTATTGTGTTGTAATTTTAAAAAATACTCTAACTATTCATCAGTATCTAACTACAAATAAACATAGTTGGACTATCATGCAGACTACAATGCCTCTATTGTGGCATAATAGTTAATAATACAATCTCTGAGAGCAGAATATCTGGATTTGAATAATTTGCTCTCCCTCTAAATGACCTTGAGCAAAGTACTTACAATCTTTTTTCTCTTCTGTAAAATGGAGATGATAGCGTTGCCAATTTATTAGCTTGTCATGATGATTAAATGAGATAATCCATATATCACACCAAGTACCCACTATGTAATAAGCAACTAATTAAATTTGACTAATATTAATAATTTCATTATTATTCATCTTAATATTGATATCATGGCATGACTTCTAAGGTATATTATTAAATAGAAAAAGAGAAGTTTTAAACTGAGCCATAGTTTAGAACTTGACTTAAAGCAGACTCACAAAGCAAATGCTCATATCTAGGACAGGTAAATCTACATGTGTTTATACATGCATTCACTGTATTTGGGGAAAATACACACCAAACTGGAAACACTGGTTATCTCTGAAGAAGAGACAGGGCTTTGGCAATATTCAAATTAGGCTTTAACTGTTTCTGAGAGTTTCAGTTCTCTATAAGGAGAAGGTATTACTTATGTAATTTTTAAAAATTACATATTAAGTACTAAATGACTGAAGCTTGTTAGAATTGATGGGGGCAGACATCACATGGGCATCAAGGCATTCACATAATGGAGAATCATGGTCTCCTGTAGATATCTAGGAGTGATAAAATTAACTACCTTTTAGGTGGTGTAGGTTCCTGGTTGAGCTGATAATTATTAAGTTAATGATTAGTAGGTAATTTCTCAACACAGAAGAGATTATTAGTGTTTCAAAGTTTTCACTGTAATTCATCTGTAAAACCATTCAACCTATCTCCAGTACACCTCAGTAATCTGGTGACAAGAGAGTATTCTTGCTCACTTTATTTACTCTTCAGTGATCTAATGCCAATAATGCCAGCCTATAGAAACAACAGCCAATTATAAGAAAAAGCACATTAAAAAGTCAAATATAGCTGGGTAATAGACATAAAAATACCTTATTAACATTTTTATAACACTCTCATCTGAAATAAACAGACCACTCTCGATTTTAGCATCTGGTTCCAAACAATTCTTGTTTGGGTGATAACTTTTTAAAAACAAATGCTGGGCATCTTTCATAGACTTTTCATCAAATAACAGCTGTTCCTTTAGAACAAAATGTATGCATGTTAGAAGTGTGACTGATGCTCACTTCTGTTTTGTTCTATGTGAGAAAGCTTTATGTTGGGTGCAATTCAGAAAACAAATGGTTTCAAATCTTTTGAATGGATGCCATAGCACAGTTTAAATGTAGCTTCTTGTGATTTTTAGAATAATTTCAGCCACAATTTTCACATTCAATTTATAACTATACTAAGACATTCTCCTTCAGAACAAAGGCATTTCTGTTTTCATGTGCTGTTGGGCATCTTTGGGTCATTCATTATATCAATCATTTATCTTCGTAAAGTGTTTGGCTATGAACAATTACTTACTACACCAAAGCATGAAAGAAATAGATATAGCTCGTCTACTCTTGAATGCATTTCTATAGATTCCCTTAGGATAATTCCTGTTTCAACTTAAGCTATTAAATATTTTGCTGAATTCAAATCACCTCACCTGCTGAAACATGTGGAGACAAATAACCATAGATGTTTGCATGAAGGTTCAGGCGTATTTAAGGGCAGCTTAATTATAAGACACTATGAAATTCTCCTAATTAATTTGGAGCTAAATATTCTACATCAAATATTTTACAAAACTTAAAGAAATATTTACTTTTCACATGATTACGATTTTGATACTAGGTTAAAAATGACTTATATTGGCATTTTTAAAACAGTTTAAGACAAATAATGTTTTTGATAGTGTTTATTATAACACATGAAAAGTATCTATATTTATGCAAATATACTCTATTTTGTTGTCTGTTCATTTCATGTTGCATTTGCATGCACTCCTGAATTTCTTGTTACTAAAACATATACAGAACAGACAGAAAGTTAAAATTGGTTAATTTCTGTCTAATCTGGATAAGATAAACACGAGTGAAATAAATCATTATGTCAAATAACAAAAACCTCATGCATAGAAACTTCAACATTTCGGAATAACAAAAAGTATAACATTATGTAGGGCAAGATGCCACTTTTGTATCAACTAGAAATAAGCCCTGAATCTGAATGATGAAATTTTAATAGTAACTTTTGACTGCAGGGCACAGAGTTTACTTTCTTGGTCGGATGCTTTTGTGAATGACACAAACTGTGTGTCCAGATCACTTTTCCCTATAATCACTTCAAATTATTTGACTTTTTGATCTGTTTCTTTTTTCTCTCTCTTTGTTTGTCCACAACAGATATTCCAAATATCCACCGAGTTTTCAAATACTTCAGTCCATGTTTGGTCTTCCCATTCCTAGCAGAAGTACTTTGTCTTCTACTTCCCAGAATAATGTTAATTCTCTTATTTTAGACTTACTTGCTTTAATTTGTATTTGTTCTTGGCTTTTTTTCTTTCCATCTCACAGGATAAGAGGGCATCTCTTCTTCCATATTCATAAATACGTTGCCACCAGGAATTTGTTGTTATTTACACTTTCTTCTCCTAGACATTTTAATTTTACTTACCTTCCTTGAGCACATGGCAAAGTCAAAACACAAGCAGAATCTTACTTATGAATAGAGGCAGATATATTAAGCCAGGGGTAGGCAAACTATAGCCAATGAACCAAAGCCAGGCTGCCACGGGTTTTTATAAATAAAATGTTATAGGAACTCAGCCACAGACATTCCTTTACATATTGCCTACAGCCGCTTAAGCACTACAAAGGCAAAGTTGCATATTTACAACACAAACAATATGGCCTGCAAGCCTAAAGTATCTACTATCGTGCCCTTTATAGAAAATGTTTATCAGCTTTTGTTCTCTTATCCTAAGTTATGAGGCTTACATTTCCGGCCATCTCATTTGCATTTGAGTTTCCAGTTTTGAGTTTGTAGTTTTGTATTCTTGCTTAAAGAGCCCCAAACCCTGACCTCCAAATTGAATGTGCTGTAGATCCCACAAAATATGGATCCAATCAAGCTGATGCCATGTCATTATCTGTAGCTTTTATTCTTTGCCATCACACACCTTCCTTGAACACTTAGGCTTCTCCAAAAAATCTTAAATAATCACTGATAGGGGTTGGTTCTGTGTCTTCACCCAAATCTCATCTTGTAGCTCCTATAATTTCCATGTGTTGTGGGAGGGACCCAGTGGGAGATGACTGAATCATGAGGGCAGGTCTGTCCCATGCTGTTCCCATGATAGTGAATGGGTCTCACGAGATCTGATGGTGTTAAAAATGAGAGTTTCTCTGCACAATCTCTTTTTTGCCTGCTGCCATCCATGTAAGATGTAACTTGCTCTTTCTTGCCTTCCACTATGATTGTGAGGCCTCTCCAGCCATGTGGAACTGCAAGTCCAACAAACCACTTTCTTTTGTAAATTGCCCAGTTGCAGGTACGTTTTTATCATCAGCATGAAAATGAACTAATATGGTAAATTTTTACCAGTAGAGTTGGGTGCTGGTAAAAACATATCCAAAAATGTGGAAGCAACATTGGAACTGGGTAACAGGCAGAGATTGGAACAGTTTGAAGGACTCAGAAGAAGACAGGAAAATGTGGCCAAGTTTGGAACTTCCTAGAGACTTGCTGAATGGCTTTGAACAAAATGCTGACAGTGATATGGACAATGAAATCCAGGCTGAGGTGGTCTCAGCTGGTGATAAGGAACTTGTTGGGAACCAGAGTAAAGGTGAATCTTGCTACGTTTTAGCAAAGACACTGGTGGCATTTTGCCCGGCCCTATAGATTTGTAGAACTTTGAATTTGAGAGAGATGATTTAGGGTATCTGGCAGAAGAAATTTCTAAGCAGAAAAGCACTTAAAATGTGACTTGGGTGCTGTTGAAGGCATTCAGTTTTATAAGGGAAGCAGAGCATAAAAATTTGGAAAATTTGCAGCCTGACAATGCAATAGAAAAGAAAATCCCATTTTCTGAGGAGAAATCCAAGCCAGCTATAGACATTTGCATAAGATAATGGGGAAAATGTCTCCAGGACATGTCAGAGGTCTTTACCTCAGCCTCTCCCATCACAGGCACAGAGACCTAGGAGGAAGAAGTGGTTTTGTGGTCTGGGCCCAGGGTTCCTTTGCGTGTGCAGCCTAGGGACTTGATCCCCTGCATCACAGCAACTCTAGTTATGGCTGAAAGGGGACAACATAGAACTCAGGCTATGGCTTCAGAGGGTGCAAGCCCCAAGGCTTGGAATCTTCCATGTGGTGTTGAGCCTACGATTGCACAGAAGTCAAGAACTGAGGTTTGGGAAGCTCTGCCTAGGTTTCAGAAGATGTATGGAAACGCCTGAATGCTGAGGCAGGAATTTGCCATATGGGTGGGGTCCTCATGGAGAACCTCTGCTAGGGTAGTGCAGAAGGAAAATGTGGGGTGGGAGCCCCCACACAGAATTCCTACTGGGGCACCACCTAGTGGAGCTGTGAGAAGAGGGCCACTGTCTTCCAGACCCCAGAAGTGTAGATCCACTGACAGCTTGCACTGTGTGCATGGAAAAGCTGCAGACACTTAACACCAGCCCATGAAGGCAGCCAATAGGGAGACTGTACCCTGCAGAGCCAGAGGGGTGGAACTGCCCAAGACCATGGGTATCTACCTCTTGCATCAGCGTGACCTAGATGTGAGACATGGAATCAAAGGAGCTTTAGATTTGACTGCCCTTCTGGATTTCAGACTTGCGTGGGGCTTGTAGCCTCTTTGTTTTGGCCAATTTCTCCCATTTGCAATGGCTGTGTTTACCCAATCCCTGTACCCCTGTACCCCCGTTGTATCTAGGAAGTAACTAACTTGATTTTGATTTTACAGGCTCATAGGTGGAAGGGACTTGCCTTGTCTCAGATGAAACTTTGGACTGTGGACTTTTGAGTTAATGCTAAAAAGAGTTGACACTTTGGGGGACTGTTGGGAAGGCATGACTGGTTTTCAAACATGAAGATATGAGATTTGGGAGGGGCTGGAGTGAAATGATATGGTTTGGCTCTGTGTCCCCACCCAAATCTCATCTTGAAGCTCCCATAATTTCTATAGGTAGTGGGAGGGACCTGATGGGAGAAGACTGAATCATGGGGGCACGTCTTTCCTATGCTGTTCTCATAATAGTGAATGGATCTCACAAGATCTAATGGTGGTAAAAACAGGATTTTCTCTGCACAAGCTCTTTTTTTGCCTGCTGCCACCCACATAAGATGTGTCTTTCTCCTTTTTGCCATGATTGTGAGTCCTCCCCAACCATGTGGAACTGTATGTCCAATAAACCTTTTTCTTTTATAAGTTGTCCAGTCGTGGGTATGTCTTTATCAGCAGTGTTAAAATGGACTAATACAATCACTCTATCAAATGAGATAATATTTATTCCTTTACCACTGACAACTCTCTCTCTTGGCTCTTCTATTTAATCATGTTACTGATAGATGCTTTGCTTTTTGTTTTTGTTGTTTAACCTGATTGGTATAGCTTATTTTATGAATTTCTGTTCTTCTATTAATTTTACAACAATTTTACTATTTCTCCTTACATGTTTATAAGTCATATGGAGACTCCTTCTCATCTACTCTGACCCCAGAATATTAAAACTTTTCAGAGTTTCTGGATTAATTCCATTATATGGACATGATTCCTTGAGATAGGAAAAACTGATTGGATTGTGACATTAGACTTATCGGAATCTAAGATCTTACAAAATATAAAGCTTTACCAGTAATTTCATGAACTCAGGTAATCCTTAGGCATAGGCAAATCAGAGAATTATTTAGATCTCTTAATCTGATTCTTTAGATCCTTGGTTCTGTCATTAGATACTCCCTTGCTCAGGCAGATAGATGAGACTTCTAGAGAGGTATGCAGACAATTTATTTACATGGAGATACCTGTCTCAATTATCAAATATCTTAATTTTTATGCAGATAGTTACATATGTGGTATATGTGACATTTTCCAGGGAGCCCCATAAATCCACAACCTTCTACTTTGTTAACCATAAGCAATTCTAAATGACCAAGTACATTCTGCTAAAAGCATTTCTGTGATAGATAATCACTCTCCTGCTAGCAAAAAAAAAAAAAAAAATTGTTTGTCAGGAGCTGTCATTAGTGTGTTTATATAAGCAAAATGGGCTTCCTTCCTTCTGTGGATCCTGGCAGGGCATCTCAGTAATCAGAAAGAATCAAAGACCCTTTCCTTCCCAATCTGCTCTGGCCTTGGTCAACATTTTAGTGCCAAATATTGCTGGCGTATTATCATTATTGGCTTACACCATTTTCTGCAGTGTTTCACTTAAGCCAAGTAATACTCTGACCTTGATTTGAACCATCCAACAGAGAGTAGGAATTCCCTCCACAAAGCATGTTACTCATTAACATCTTCCTTTACAGGTCTCTTGATGTTCATTCACAAACTCAATTACCTTTTTCCTCCATCAACCTCAATTATTTGCATCATTTTCCATGGGCCTATGGGAGTATTTAATTGAATACATATTTTTTCTTCTCAAATCAAATTTTCTGAAAAAAATTTGTTTCTATGAACTGTATTTTAGGTATATTCCAGGTTGGTACAAACACTAATTTTTAGGGGTCATTATGTCAAAGAGCCCATCCACACCCCATGGCCTACATATGTCAAAGGATTGTTGTTTATTCATCCACTTTCTATGAATTCCACACATGGGAGATAAAATTCTTTTTCATCCATATTACCAGGGTTGTCAGGGAGCAACATTAAAGGTCACAGTGTTCAGTGAAACCTTGCCATAACTTAGACTAAACACGTTTTTCCCATAATTTTACTTCTTCAGCTTTTCTTTCTTTCTTCCTTCCTTTCTTTTTCTTTTCTTTCTTCCTTCCTTTCTTTTTCTTTCTTTCTTTTCTTTCTTTCTTTCTTTCTTTCTTTCTTTCTTTCTTTCTTTCTTTCTTTCTTTCTTCTTTCTTTCCTTCTTTCTTTCTTTCTTTCTCCTTTCCTTTTTCTCTCTCTCTCTCTTTCTTTTTCTCTCTCTTTCTCTTTCTTTCTTTCTTTTTTTTTCTTTGACAGGGTTTCACTCTTGTCACCTAGCTAGAGTGCAGTGGCACAATCTCGGCTCACTGCAACCTTCACCTCCCAGGTTCAAGCAATTCTCCTGCCTTAGCCTCTCGAGTAGCTGGGATTACAAGCACCCACCACCATGCCTGGCTAATTTTTGTATTTTTAGTAGAGACGGGGTTTTGCCATGTTGGCCAGGCTTGTCTTGAACTCCTGACCTCAGGTGATCCACACTCCTCAGGCTCCCTAAGTGCTGGGATTACAGGCGTGAGCCACTGCGCCCGACCTTGAGCTTGTTTATGAATTCCTGCAACTCAACATTAAAGACATAATATCCCATAGTGATTAATATATCCAATAGTCCTTTCTGACTAAAGGTACAAAGTTAATCCTAGTGTTGTTAATAAGAATGGAAGTCATTATTTATTCAGTGTCTTCAGTTCAAGCATTGTCTTAAACCAAACTGATTTCCTACTACAATTGAGTCCTCTAAAAACAGCTTCCTCTAGTGTCCCTATTTGAAGTAGCAAGTCATTTTTATCATAATGATGGTCCCCTTAGAACACTACTTCAATTAGATTTAATATCACATGACCAAATCCTGTAATTCTTTCAAAATGCCTGGCAAAGGGGCCAGTGCTGCTTAACTTGCCACTCATGTAGTTCGTATTATGTGCTAATTAAATGTGTCTAGTTTGAAAGCATTGTCTATACCTACAAATAATGTGCTTCATGAAATTCTCAATTAGGTATATCCTAGCACCAGATACCGTTTTATCTGGCTGTGCCATAGGCTTCCCTTAAATGTCCTCTAAGTACCTCTTGAGGGAGTTATTTATAATTTTAAAGCATTAAAGCAAACATAAAATCACATTCTCTGAGGCTTTCTAGGTTCTAGTTTTATATTATTTAAATTAATTCCATTTACATTCACACTGATATGTTCAAAGCAACAGATCAGATCAAGCTGTGACATACCAGACAGGCAGCCACTATCTGCTTTCTATCATAATCAGGGAGCTGTCTTAGCAATGTATCATTTTGATTTACGGCCATATAGGGTGCAGAAATTCTATTGTACAGCATCCTCTGCTCTGTACGATTCATTGGTAGTTTCTCTGGAAAAAAATAATCTAGAATGGTAAACAAAGCCTAGAAACTGAGTGATAACTGTAGTCAACTACACATATGCTGAGTTGTCAGGGGGCACTTTGTCATTTGTTTTATTCAAATTATACAGGTAGAACATCCAAATCAGTAGGAGTCCAATTTTCCTTTTCTGCAGTAACAGGCCAAGAGATTTTCACCAACAAAGCCCATTTGTTTGGATGACAATAGCAAAAGATAGTTAAGTATGATATCCTCACTCTGAGCTGTTTGCATGAAAATATTGTAGTGGCTTCCCTGCACGGTAATGTAATCTACTTATAAACACCTTTCCCATCTGCTATGATTTTACCCTATTTCCAAACGCTTCCTCCCAATAACAGGCTGTATAACTCATCATGCATAATGTTTGCCCACACAATCAATAACAAGAACCTTACTAGCACACCCAAACAAATGTTTGGGTTTTATTTGTTTGTTTGTTTAACTTTTAAGTTCAGGGGTACATGTGCAGATTTGTTACACAGGTAAACTTGTGTCATCAGGTTTGTTGTCAAACAAATGTTATAAGTGATAGACAAAGGACCTCAGAAGTCTCTCCTCTGCTTGATAATGGAGCTACCTTCACCTTTAGCCCTAATTTGGTTACATAGGAAGGAACTTTTGATCCACCACAAATTACCTTTCAGAAAAGGCACAGTCAAATTAAATGACACAAATATCATGTCTTGGGTATTGTATAATCTTCCTCTGGTGCAAGTAAATTTAAAACTAGGTTTGAGACCACCATTAGAGGCCAAATAAAAGTATTAGAGGTGGGAAAGATATAAAGTTATATATTACTGCATTCTCCTTCACTCCCTCATTACTACCTCTTGATTTTAGTAAGGCACAGTGGATTTTGTGATTTATTTCTCATATTAGTCTCAGGACACAGTGGTTTCACTAAATGAAACCTTAATAATTTTTGAGCAAGGGCCTTGCTTTTCATTTTTCACTGGGTTACAGAAGTTATGTAGCTGGTCCTTCCTGTTGACATTGGCTGTGTCATTCAGTGCAACAGCATGTGTCTTTCAAATGAATTATAGCAAACAGCTGCCACAGGCATATTTTGAGTCAAAATCCTGAGGAGTCTAAATTGGTGGTCCCATTTAACTTTTCCTAAAGGGCTCTAGTTTGGGTATTCCCTAATATCATCTGACCAGTTGGATGGGATCATAAGGGCCTAATGTTATTGCCTGTGCTACCACCTACCACAATACTTTTCATGCTTATTTCTATTCAGTACCTACAGGTGAGTTAAATAGTGCTCTTCTAAAATTATTATTCATTCAGAATCTCAGAAGGTGACCTTCTTTAGAAATTTGCACAATTAATTAGTTAAGATGAGCTCCTACTAGATTAAGGAGGGTCCTAATTCCAATGACTGGAGGTGTTTCTATAAGGAGAGAGGACACATGGAGAAGAGATTGAAAATGAAAGCAGAAATTGGAGTAATAAATCTATAAGTAATAAAGCTCCAAAAATTTGTAGGAGAGAGTAGAACCTAGGCAGGGGCAAGAAAAGATTTTTTTCTGTGGCTTTTCAAGGAAGCGTGACCCTACTGACTCCTTGGCTTCAGACTTCTAGCCTCCAGAACTGTGAAATAATAAATTTCAGTTGTTTCAAGCTACCCAGTTTGTGGTAATTTGTTCCAGCAGCCCTAGGAAAGTACTACAATGCTGTATTCATGTTCTGAACTCTTTCCAGTTATTTTGTGAGTATGAGTAGACAAGATTCTTAGAACAGTCTTGACAGTCTCTGAGTTTATTGCTTATTGATGGGTCCTATGAAAGATAAATTACTTCTCACAGTTTAACGAATGTCCTAAGTTGATCCCCACTAATTTACAGGATTTAGTTGCAGTTTAAGGAATGTCCTAAGTTGATCTGTACTAATTTCCAGGAATCAATTTGCACCTTGGGCTGTGCCTTAAATTCTAGCTGAATTTATCAGCCAGCTTCTATTTGTAATATGGGTGACTATGGTCCTTAACTCCTCTCCTAATTTTTGCTCTGAGAAGAAAATTACCATCATACCATGAAAGTAGTATATGAACTCTATCTTTTAGGTTATTCTTTACCAGATTATGGAAATGTGATAATGAATTTTTTTAAGATCCATGATAAGACAGTAAACATATACTTGTTTCTATTCTGCAAAGCTTAAAATTTTCCTACTTGAAATTAAAAAAAAAATTCTTAGGAGGCCCCTGAGATTGGTTTAATGCTGTGTTGTAGCTATCTCGAAATTCTTAATAATTTTTGAGTAAGTATCCATGCATTTTCATTTTATACTCAGCTCTATGAATTATGTAGTTAATCTTGATAACATATCAGAGCCTCTTGTCTACTTTATTTTCTGTACATTCTTCATCATATCAGGTACAGTTGAAGCATGCAAATGAACCACCTTGATACTCTACTGTAAATGTCCAGGGGCTACCTACTTATTGACCAGTTAGAACTACAAAAAGGAAGTTAATGTGGGGAGGGGAACTTCCTTCTGAACCACTGTCTTAATCACAACAGTAGTCTCTTATCGAGCCCTTGGAATTCTGCATTGCTTAATGTTTTCTACTGTGGAGAGCTTGAGCAATTCCAAAGGATCCCATTTGGCATGGCTAACTAAAATTCGGTGAAGAGTGAGCTTAGTCTTCATCCTCTGTGGAAACACAAAGACGACAATGTCCCATTCATATTGAATGACAATTGCAATTTTGTATTTATGTAAAGGTAGCACAAGCAGGTAATATTCTCTCCAACCACACATTCCAACCTGTAACTTCATCTTTACCTTGGTTTCCTCCCTGATGTTCTCTTCATGCACTCCAGATTTCACTTAGAGCATGTATGAGGCTCTTTCCTACCTTCCATAAGGCCTACTGTAAATTCTGCTCTACATCCTACCAATGATAAGAAACTTTGAATACCACCCCAGGTAACTTTGTTCAAATTATTATATATATGGCCTCAGATCCATGACTGGGGCTGGAATGAACAGACCTCAGTTCTTTATTTAATTGTTTTCAGATTCTATGGCTTTAATTAAGGCAATAAACTCAGCCCCCTGTTCAAGTATATTCTGTTCTATATCACTATCCTCATAATTGGATTTGAACTCTTTCAGCCATAATAAATTAAGCAAATTTTCTATGGTTCTTTAAGGGATTGGTGGGGGCTACAGTACTCCTCTCCTCTGATTCAAAAGTTGATAATGTGCTTTTACTTTCTTATTAAAAATTCCATCAAGGCTTACTTTTAAAATCCTATTTATATTTTCTTCAAAAGTAAATTAATTCAAGTGAGCTGCCTTTCTATTTTCTCTTCTGATTTTTAATTTCTCCCTGTTGTGCACATGATATAAATACTTTTTCTCCATATAATCCCTTGTATAGTAACTAAACCTGTATATTTGTTACTGTTCTCTGAATATATATATTTGGCCCTCAAGGTTATATAAGTCTTGTAAGACAGAGAATCATTAACTTATCCCATTCACTCTATCTCTTATTATTTATATCAATAGCATTAACTAAGGTGTTTTCTCTCTGGAAAATATAAAGCCTGTCAACATTTAGACTTGTATCATTCCTATCATGTGAAAAGGAGAATCCAGTTGGCAATTTGGAGAGGAGTAGTAGCAGTTACTCTTCTCAGTATAGGCCTGACAAATCTCACCTTAACAACTGCAGCCGATATGCTGTCACAGCATTTGGACGTGTTTTCTCAAAAGTTTACAGCCATTTAATGATTAGTCATGACCTTGACTAGTCCTTTGCATCAGATAGTAATAGAATTGCAACATGTCCTCCATCATTAATTTGAAGAATCCATGCCAATGTTAGTTCACCAGTCTTCTGTTAGTGAATATTCTGTTCTTTAATAAAATATAGTTTTCACTCATCACCTGACCTTGGACTCCAGTTACATAAATAGTTTGTCCAATAATCAATATTTTGAGTCATTTCTAAGGATACGTGAAATTTCTCCAAGAAACCAGGGAGGGATAAGAAGGTTTTCCAGTGAATAAAATGTAATCTCGCAGCTTTTTCTCCCACTATCATCTCCTCCTATTAAAAACTAACCTATTAAAAGATTAGCTTTTACAGGTATGCTAGCAGGAGTCAGTCAATGGGATTTTCACCCAATTTCCCTTTGTCCATGTACTCCCTAGACCTGTACTCCCAGACTGTAGTCTATGGCCCCCAGATTTCAATGGTAAGACTTATTTCCCTTGCCTCAATGATTCCACTACCTCATACCAAAAATGTACAGCCAATTATCCTGAGAACAAATTCTCATATTTTTCCATTATCTCCTTTTGAAAAGGAGCACAGGTAGAAAAAGAAAACATTCACTATTTTGGTGTGTGGGTCTAAAAGACAATCCTGCTCACAGTGCCAATCTGAACCCACAAAAAGCATTGAATTGTCAAGTCAGACTCAGATTGAAGATTTTGCTCAGTATCATGCTTTCTGAATAATTTCAAAGATAAAATAATCATGTATGGGTTAAGTGGGGAGAGACCTGGGTCCTTTCATCTTCATTGAATGTAGTCTGGTCCAAGATTCTAGATTTGGTTTCTAAGTAAAATGTACAGTTGCTTTACTTACTCAGGTGTATTCTCAGTTACAACCCACCTCATTTTATACTTAGATAGCACCACAGTTAACATGACATTTTATTGGGAATCATCACCCTACATTTATTGATTCCTGGCTTATTTTTCATAAGCAATTTTAGACAACTCTGCATGGTCTGCTGAAAACATTTTATGAAGAATGATTCTTTTGCTAACAAAAACAATTTAGTTTATTTTCTAAGAGACTTGCACTAATATGTTTGCAGAAAAATTAAACCAGAACACCTGACTTCTTTATTTCCCAGGAGTTTTCCTCCACACCTGCCCCCATCAGGGGAGAAAATTGATCAAGAGATACCACCATTTCCACACCATTCTTGAATCTATTCTACAGAACTCTCTCACATGGTCTAGCAATATGTTTAAGGTAGAATGTTTTTTCTATCAATATTTCTTATGTATTAAATTTGCATTATTGTATATTGACTAGAAATTATATACTCCTTCTTAAACATTAATCATAATGAATCTAAAAACCTAATTTATTTCAACCAATAAATTTCTCTTTAATTCCTGTCCTCAATATTCTTGTCCTCAATATTCCTATTGTTACTGTTACAGTTATGAAATCATCTTAATGAAATCACACCTAGACCAGTGCATTAATTTAAAACAATAGCATCCTTTTTCTATAACTTAACTTCTTCAAACTTTTCTTCACTGTCGTATAATGATAATTACTCTAAAATGACAATCTGATCATTAAAACTTTAATCATTTACTCTCTGCCAATTTCATAAATAAATATTTGATTCACAGTTGTTATTTCTTCTTCAAGATACATCAAATAATCCACCTTTACAAAAGGCAATTTATTGTTTCATAAATGTGCTTTATTATGTCACATATTCAGTCTTTTAAACATTTTGTGCCACCCTTGGTCATCAAATAAATTTCTATCCACTAAACATGACTGACTTAGCAAAACTATAGCCTTAGTTTCATGCATGTCTCCATCAATTTTGGAATTGCTTTTATACCCAAACTGCAGTGGGAGAAAAACACACAACCAAATTGTGCTGATTGTTATCTCTTTAAAACCACAACCTTGAAAAGCAAATGTGCCTTTAATGCGGCCAAACAAGCCCATTTTTCTTTTGTTAGCCATCGCCTTCTTCCTCTTATGTAAGGTTAACTTATGGATTCTTCCCTCATTTCACACCCCTCACATACTTTTCTTCAATCTCAATGCCAGCTGATGACCTTGTTTCCTGTGTCAATAAATAAATAAATAGATAGATAAATAACAATCAAGAGGAAATGTATGCAGACTCCCACTACTACATATACTTAATGCCAGTATCTAAAATTACACACTACTCATCCTGCATATTAATAGAGCAGGGTCTTTTCTCTGGTACTATGGACAAACTGAGCCAGATAATTCTATGTTTGGGATGGGGTGTTGGAAAGTTTGCCTTGTATGTTGCAGGATGTTTAGCAACATCCCTGGCCTCTCCAATTCGATGCTAGTAGTAACTCCATTCACAAGTTGTGACAACAGAAAACATCTCCAAACATTGCCAGTTGGCTCCTTGCAGAGTGAAATCTCTCCTTAAAGAAAATCACTGCCAGAAATGAAATGTTTATACACCTACCTCAAGCTTACGCCTTTGCTTGTTCATCAACTCTTTCTGACTACACAGGCTATACACAGATACTTTTCAATACTTACCCCTCTTATACATAATCAAATTTTCCTCATTATTGGGTCATTTCATGATGGTACAAATATGCGATTACTTCTGTCATATTAGAAAATAAAAGCAAATAAGCAACCAGTATTCTTCATTTTCCCCATTTTCATTGTCAGATACCACCAGGGAATTTGATCCCTTTTTCACCAAAACTCTTTAAAAGGATAATTTATACTCACCGTGTCATTTGCTCCTTGCATTTGCTCTTTAATCATTTCACTTCCATATAGATTTTTGCCCCCCAGTACTCTAATTAAACCTGTCCTCCACTTTGTTAATCTTACAGTTATTTTTCTCACCTTACTTGATTTATCAGCAGCATTTGAAGTAGATTATTCTCATAATACTATCTTCATTTGACTTTCTGGTTTTATATTATTTGTATACTTCTCTCTCTATCTCTATCTCTCTCTCTCTCTCTCTGTCTCCCTCTCTCTCTCTCTTTCAGTGTTTTCTTCTATTCCTCAGACTCAATGTTGTAATGCCCCAGGCCTCAGTATTTTATTTCCCCCCACCCTCATTTTTCTCTGCACTTCTTTCCTTGGTTATCTCATCCAGTCTCATGGCTTTACATGCAGTGTAAATGCTAATGACTCCCAAATTTATATTTCCATGCCATATCTCTATCCCAAATTCTACACTCATAAATCCAATTGCATTTTTTACACTTCCACCTGGATGTTGTGATGATAATGGGCCTATTTTTCCTGAGACCCATTCCTCACTCTGCCCAGCTCAGTTCATAAGACAGAGGGGATGAACACTGTGGATTATGTATCTCAGATTTTCTGAAAGCTGGCTTCCAGGTAGGCTCAAACAATAGGAGACACATGTAGAAATATGAAAGGCAGGAACAAGGAGAAATCTAGATATTGTCTCAATTTCTCCCTGTCATCCCTAATAACATTTGCATTTTTTACAGGCTCCTACTCCTTTTACATAGGCCCACTGTGGTTCCAACTTCCCCCAGATATCCCTCCCTGCAGCTCCAGTAGTACAGCCTCCTATCCCTGTTCTCCAAGGGAAGGTGATAGTAACCTCCCATTGTTGCTAAATTGTAGGTTGCCTCACAGTCCCCTGGTTGGCTTTAATTTTTTTAAAGTTATTTCTACCATCAATTACCTGTTTCAATTCCCTTTGTTTTAAACTCTCAATGATTTCAATTTTTCTGGCTAGTTTCTGATTACTTCAGATACCTAATGGAAATCTCGAAGTAAGCATGACTCAAGAGAAATTGCTGATTTCCGTCTCCCAGACACTACCAAACCTGTTTATGCTTATCCATTTCATTTGATGGCAAGTCCTTCCTCTGGTTGCTTAAACTCAAAGACTTTATAATATCTAGAATCTACTACTTCTCATCATGTCTACTGAGGTGTGAATTACTACTGTTTTCCTCTTGGATAAAGTCAATATCTAAAGAGGGGACTTTTCCTAAAAGTGTCCCCTTACAGTCAGTTACCAACACAATATCCACAGTCATCCTTTTTACATAAAAGAGCATGTCACTTCTCTTCTTAGGATCTATAGTGACCCTCTCTTTCATTGATGGTAAAATTCTAAGGCAGTGTGAGGTTTAAAATACCCTGTAAATATGTACAATTATTTTGTCATTTAAATATAATATATATTTTTAAAAATTAAAAACGTATATCAAGGCCCAAATTACTTCTGTGTGCTCATCATTAACTCCCCTTCCTCACTCATCTCCAGCCACACTGGTTTCCTTGAACCCCTTCAAACAAGCAAGATATGGGACTGTCTTGGGCTTTTGCACTGTCTTTTCCCTCTGCCTGGGTTCCCTTCTTTCAGATATCTACATGTTTAATCCCTTACCACCTTTAAATTTTTGCATAAATGCTATCTTTTCAATGATGTTTTCTACGGCCTCCCTACTTAGCATCTCAACCTGTTTCTTGGACCAGCATTAGAAAATGAATATAGAGAGATGAACACAATATATATGGCCCTGCCCTCATAGTACTAGCAATCTACAGGGACACAAAATAATATGCAAAAAAAAGTATTTGAATTATCTTCAGCACCTTTCTAAAGAAAAAAAAGCTACTTAAAACTTACACTTAGAAGTGCTCAATATGAGTCAATACATTATGTCACCACCTAAAGTAACAAGACCTTAGGCTGCAACTGCAACTGCTGTATATTTAGAATGAGATTCATTACACTACAAAGTCACACACTTGTTTAATATTATAATAAGACAGAACTAAATTTAAATCAGAGTTACACCAAACGCTAGCTACTCTGAATCTCTACATCTCAATGTTCTCACCAGCAAAATTGAGCTAATAATTATACTAGCTTCTTAAAGTTATTTAAAAGATAAATGAGCTAAGATATGTAATGCTCATAGCCCATTTAGAAAGGCAAAATATAAGGTATAGTACATAGAAACCAGTGACCATTGGTAATTCTGAAACACTACAGGTCAGAGAGTTTGAATGAACCATATACTAAAGGTTGGAAAAGTTATTTGATTAAACTCTGCCTTTTTTTTTCTGAGAAGAACACATAGATTAATCATTTTGTATAATCCCAACCTTTCCATTCTTGGGAGTGGGGTTAGGGGAAACAATTTTCATCATCTGTGATCTTAAGTTTCTTCATGCTCTTTCTCATTGTTAAGACAATACCACTTATTTTAGCTTATTGTTACAATAGTATTTCATTTTTTTCTAACAATTTGGTATTAGTCAAGATGGGATATAATAACAAATGACTCTTGAAATCTTCATGGGTGCCATGGGAAGTTTTAAGAACACAACTTGAAAGTGAATTGCATGACTTTGTTCCGTATTTCACTGGCCACTACTCATTCAGTGAGCCTGAATGTAACTGTGTATATCACTGTTAGTATACTATGCATGCCAGATACCCAAGACTCAATCTTGAACTTTTCCTTTCCTTTACACACCACCTACTTAGTCATCAATTTTGATTCAACCTAGTCCACTAAATAGCTTTGACTTCCATTCACTTACCACTTTAGATTAGTGCTATAGACTCCTATTTTACCTCCTTCGTATCAATCCCCTTAAAACTCCCAATAGCTTCCATTGTTTCACCCAAAACTCAAATTCCTTTAATATAAAGTGTTATATGAACTGGCACCCTGTATACTCTATATCCTAATCTCTCATCTTTCATTTATTTCTTTAACTCCTGACTCATGCAACAAAAATGTATTTATCTCAGCACATATTCACTCCCTTACTTGTTATGCTCTCCCAAATGTCCCTGTATTTTTAATTGAATAGTAATTGTGACATTTTATTTCATATGCTTATGTTACCATTTATATACATATTTACTTCAGACTCTGCTTTTAGAAGGCGTACACTGGCCAGAGGCGGTGGCTATTGCCTGTAATCCCAGCAATTTGGGAGGCTGAGGTGGGCAGATCACGAGGTCAGGAGATCGAAACCATCCTGGCTAACATGGTGAAACTCCGTCTCTACTAAAAATACAAAAAATAAGCCGGGTATGGTGGCGGGCGCCTGTAGTCCCAGCTACTCAGGAGGCTGAAGCAGGAGAATGGCGTGAACCCAGGAGGTGGAGTTTGCAGTGAGCCGAGATCGCGCCACTGCACTCTAGCCTGGGCCACAGAGCGAGATTCTGTCTCAAAAAAAAAAAAAAAAAAAAAAAAAAAGAAGGTATACACTATGATAATTGCTACATCAAAAAAACAAACAAACAAACAAAAAACTAAAATTGAAAGAATACCCAAAAATAACTCAAAAGAATAATTTTAATTTCAATTAATTGATTATGGCCTTTATCATTTCAAGATTTTTATGTGTCTGCTTTTATGAACTCTAGGCTAGTTTTTTTCCACTTTTATTTCTACAATCATAGGGTCTATTTTATATTTTCTCTTGCACTTGATTATAGAAGAGATTGAAATCAGCTAGGAAGCACATACTTGAAACCAATAATGAGCACACTTTACAGGATTTCAAAATCTAAAAATACCGTAAGATAACTTCAGGGAAGAGTAATAAGTATTGGTGTCATGTTTTTCCTTTTAGTAGATTAGTAGAAGAGGTAAATTGAACATGGACTATGTGTCAGACTTTTTTTTCCAAATTATATTCTTAAATACATAGTAAAACATATGCTAGAGGCGGTTTTTTAATAACAAACAATATTTGAATTGAGATCCTGAAGAAAAATAAATTAACTGTGCAAAAATGTATTACTAAATATCTGCATTTTCTAGAGATGTATCCTTAAGTATGCAGGTATAAAATTACATTCTGAGATATATTTTTAAAATAATTTGGCAAGAAGAGAACAGTGATACCTTAAGCAGAAACAAAAAAATCATGATAACTGTTGAATATGTGTGATGGTTGTATGTTAATGTATTGATTATTTTGTGTGGGTATGAAAACATGATAATAAAATCAAATTACAAAAAAATAAAAAATAACTCCTGCTTTTTTAGCAGCTTATTACATTGTTTATAACAGTGTCTATAGTGCTATGACTGGTCAGAGCCAGAGACTTTATAACATTTAATAAAACGAGTCTCTCTAAAAGCTCATGGGAGTTCATTTACGGCAGCAAAGACCTATATTAAATGGACTGAATATTAAGGAGTAATTATGTGAGTAATGTGTTTATTTATATTTTTAATTATGCATTATCTTTTTTGGTTATCTTTAAAACATATTAAGCTTATGCAAATATGATGTGCAGCGTAATCCAGGGTCTATTATCTGAATTGCTTATATACTTATAATAACATAACTTTGAAAAGAAAGAATCAAACCATATTGCTAGCTTACAGGTTGGATCCTTCCAGAAAATAGTTATTTACCTGAATGTTTATTTTTGTTTTGCATCTTCATCAGTTAAAACCAACAGTTACAATACAAATGAAAGTTAAAAAATAATAATATTATTAATGTGAAATTTCAATGTGCTTAGCAATAAATAATGGGAATAAGAATTATCCAGGATGTACTAAATGCTACAAGAATTATATGTCTAATGAACATGATGCTTTTGAACTTAAGTAAATTCTATATGCTTAACTATTTTTATTGTTTATAGATTTAGGACTTCTGAATGCATTCTTTTTTGCTGTTATGGGATATTATGAATTCACCTCAGTAGACTTTTGCTTACAAGACATAAAATTAATTTATTCTGTGAATTTTTTCTTCGTTTCCTGAAAATGTGTAAGCTCTGTGATTTCTTGGACTAAAAGATGCCTGTTTACGTAGTGAAAGGCCAGGCCTTATAAAGATCGTGACAGTATTCAATCCTATTCTTGTTTTTCATTTCAGTGTGTTGCTAGTTATCTTATCTCAGTGTATTGTGTTTATATAATTGCATATTTTATTAAAATACCTAACCTATGAGACATATTAACATAATGAACACATGTAAGCACACAACCCAATTTAAACATAAGAACAGTATCAATAGTCTTTCAATCTTTTTCAGCCACACAGAGGCAACTATACTCTTAATTTTGTGTTTAGAGTCCTCTATTTTCTTAATAGACAGATTGCACATGGTTAAAAGTCTGTCTTTACATCAGGGGAGCCTGTGTTTGGATCTTGTTCCCCCCACTTATGTCTCTTTTGAATTGATTCTTAAGCTTTATCCCTCGTTCCTTTATGGAAATTTGAGTATTTTAGGAAAAGTAAAAAAAAAAAAAAAAAAAAAAAAGAAACTTTAAAGTAGAATGATAAAATCTAGTGTTTTTAGATACAGAAGTGACAAGTTAAATATGGGTAAAGCATGATGGACTACGAGAAGAACAGAATTTCTTGTGTGTGACTGCTCATTCAACAGGCTGTATTTTTTAAAGACCTGAACAGGTTATAGCTGTTGGTTATCTACAAGTGGAATTCTCAAACACGAAAATGAAAGCCTGACAAATAAGATGTTAATGCCATTTTCACTTAAAAAATAGAACAAACGAAAGAGAGAAATAAAAGCACTAGCCCAGTAAAGAACATCCTCTATTTATCTTACGCATAAGCCATTTCAGGGCCATATCTGCAAAACTAGGAAGAAACTGCTAAGTGTTAAAACATTTTAACCAATCACTTTAAGAAAGGCAGAAAAAGCAAATCACTCTAGTAGATAAAACAGGAGAGACCGAAGTTTCTATAGTTGTAATCTTTTTAAAAATAATCTATTTGTTTTGAAGAAAACCCCAATAGGAAGGTGTTTTCATTTTTAAACGTATCTCTCTTCAGATACTACTTAATACTCAATGTGCTAATAATGTCAAAAATTGTTAAATGCGTATATATCTGTATTTCAAATAGGATAGTTTATCAAGTCAGGCTTTCCAAGAAGCTGATACTATGCAATTATGAGTCACTTAAAATGTTATGAGAGGAACATTAGTTAAAGATTAAGAAGAAAAAGCAGATCTAAGTGCAGGGAGTCTTCAGTGATGCAAGCCTGGCTTCTGTCAAAGAAGGGGGAGAAGGAAGAAGGATGAGAATGAAAGAGTCACAGCCTCAAACACGGTTTAGGAAATTTTGGCCGGGACAATAGAAGTCTCCAGTCCAAAGTCTTCTTTCGGAAGGTTATCACAAATCTTAAAAATGGCCTTCATCAATACTCCCAGCACGCTCAGTCATTGGCCAGGAACAGCCGGAGAAAATATGACTGAGTGCAAAGATAGTCATACAACCAGAAAAACAGTAGCTGGGGCTGCCTTTCATCCATGCTCACTGAAGCAAGAGTTGTGAGTGGTGACCACATATATCAAATATTCCTCTGAAAAAAACAAAACAAAAAAAAACAACCCAATCAAGTGAAACTCCAAAATGATAACCTTTAATGCTTATTAGATGACATAAGTGTTAGGTTGGATATTTTATTAAATATTTAATCATTATATATGCACATATTTATGGACATGTGAGCTTAATTTCTGTTTTTAAATTCAGAATGCTTCAATAATAACATTGCGTTTTATATAATCCTGATTTTCTTTTTTAAAATCAGCTCAAAAGGAGAAGCTAAAATATTCAGCTTTAATTTCACCAGTAGATTTTTAATGTTTTGTAATCATAATGTTTAATTTGTGCTGTTCTTAGAACTTTAATTATGAAGCTAAATTGTACTAATACCCATTAGGTACTTCTTAATTGAAGGCACATCATATGTCTGATGTGGCAGTACTAATTGGTGTAATTAAATTCTAATATGCTTCAGTAGCCTGATTTTTTAAAGTGAATAAAAAGCTGATAGAAATAAGTCAGCTCTTGAAGCTGCATAGTTGTATAATACATACACGTGTTTGCATTTGTAACATGCACATTTACTCAGAACAAACAACTCCTTAATATATTCCAAAATAATTTCACCTGATAACTTGAAATACAGAGTAAAACAAACTGGTCAGGTAAATATAAATGTAACTTAAAAAGAAACAGTCATGTACTTTAGGCATAAGGAAAAAGCTTTTCTCTTTTACAAATTATTAGTTAGGTCAAATTCTCTGAAAGTCACTATATTTCTTTACTGTGATGTGTTTTGGGTGAAGTTAAAACCTATTTGCAAATCACATCACTGGTTTGTCCAAGCAGAGGTAGATGAGAGGTAAACTCCTGTCCTGCTAAAAGTCTCCTAAAAACAGCAAGAAAATATTTTTACATGTTCAAAAATGCTCACTTATTTATATTCCTAAATTTTCTTTTATTCAGTATAACATAATTTAAAAATTAGTAGAATATTTTTATTATATATGTTTTATTTTTATACTTCCAATTAAATTAATAGTGGAACATATATTTATTAAATGTTTTAAATTACATGGAGTTAAAATATCAAAGTTAATTATGTTATTATAATTTTCAAATTTCAGAAACTTTCTTTAAAATTCTTACTGTTTTATCTTAAAAAATTCATATAGAAATTGTGGTCAGGTGTAAACTGTGACTCTGAGCACAAATCCCAATGCCTTGCCAATTTAATTCCAATTTTTGTGTTCACACATGAAATGTAGTTTTTCTTTTATTGAGTTTTAAAAATCTGCAAGATTTACCTATCTGAATATACACTCAGGTCTAGCTTCATGTTCCTGTGACTTGTGTGGTTACACAAGGACCCACGTACATAATGACCTCATACTTGGCCTAATGCTCTGCTGTTGCCATCTTGAAACACTTAACACTTTGAACGAGGTACAACATCCATTTCATCTTGCACTGGGAGGGCACAAATCATGTAGACAGTCATATGTGAGTCCAGTATTTTCCTACCACCAGACATTTTAATGTGCTGAAGAGATTAAAAAAACACTAATGATTAGAAGTTTTAAAAGAATATTTTAAAGAGTTGTTGGTTGTTTGTTTGTTTTTTAATCCTAGATGTCTCAAGCTTGCCTTCCATTAGATAATGCAGTAAGGAACCCCCAGTTTACAACACAGGGCAGGCAGGAAGACAACCAACTCAATGGGATCTATGTCCTGTGCAGTCACCACCAGCTGAGCCTTCTTTTTCTCCACTAAGGTGGTGACAGTGTTAACCCCCATTAAAAGGACAGGTGATCTCTTAGTGGGGATGTCTCCTTTGCTTTCTTCTCAGCCCAGGCCAACGGTCTCTGCTGCTTCTCTTGCTTTGTCTCTGGTCTGTACTTGCCAGCCAGCTTACCCCATTGAGTAGCTGTTTGGTGGTCCAAGACCCTGGTGAACTGATTAATCACAGAAGGCACTTCTAGCTGCTTATAGAGGATGGCTCTCTGCTGCTGCAACCTAGTATAATGGGGCCATTTGACAAAGCAATTGAGGTCCCTTTTGGGCTGGATGTTCTGTCGAATGACAAAAAGTCCTGTCTAGTGCCAAATTTCGCAAACGGAAGATTCACCACTTTCATCGTCTCCTGCTTTTTCAAGACAGCAAGAGTCGGCACCACCTTCTTCCCTTTGGCCTTCTTTCCTTTTCGCACCTTGGGTAGCTGGAGAAGAGAATAATAAGATCTTGAGAGAAAAATAAGTTGAAGCCAGAGGTAAAACTGAATATTGGTAATATCTTTTTGTTTTAGGGTTGCTTTCCATTTTAGAAAGTAATTCAGAGTGTTATTTTTTTAAAAGCATATATCAGAGTTCTCTAATAAATTTCAAACTTAAAAGAACATTTAATTTCATAAGAGAAGAGAAATGTTTCATGAACATATTTTAAAGATAGGAAAACTAGAATACAATTTGGAATAAAACTAATATTTTAAGTAACCTGGAGATAGGATTCGTATCTTTTAATAGAACATGCTTTCTAACAAGCCAGTGATTTTTCAAAGTTTTCTAAAACACTTTTCTCAAACCGTATTTAACCTAGAAGTAGAAACAAATAAAAGACACAAAATTAGAGTTAATTTTGTTGTAACTGGGTTGGCTCCAAAGATTATAGTTAGGAAGTGATTACATTAAGCTCTACATATGCAGCATTCTAGCAAATTTCAATGCAGTAGACAAAAATCTATAAATAATGTGAAACACATATTAACATGTTAAGCATAATATGCATTCATTGTCTTCAACAGAATAGTTCTCTATTAATTTTTTAAATGTAATACAATTTCACTTTAAAAACACTGAAAAATCAACATATTTCATTAAGAAAAAATTATAAATATTGCAAAATGATGAAGAAAATACCTATAGTAATAACTTTCGACTATAATAATTTTGTTTTGTTTATTTTGTTAAAATAAATTTTAAACAAATTTATACCAAATTTGACTAATACTGGTCAGCTTTCCATGTGTCCAAGCATTACAGGACTTTTCATTAAGCCTAATCCTCACAAGAACATTGCTTTGAGTGATATTCCAGAGTGGTAGTCCTTTAAGGCATTAGAACGATTTGTGAAATCACTAAAAATACTAGGGGAAATATTCAAAAAATGACAATTGCGCCGTTATTCCTCCTCCTCAAAGAGACTATCAGAACTGAAACTCTGTGCTTCATGTTCCTGTTTACTTCTGTCACTTTCAAGTCACAGAGGTATTATGAGACTTTCATCATTATATGACTCCACTTTTCCAACATAATCAATTACCTATCCCTTATCTCACATCTTGATAGTGATAGATCTTGAATGCTTATGTTCTGATTAGCAAACTCTTTTTGCATTTTTAATAAAAACTTGAACTCCTGATACGTCTGGAAAATATATCCCCTTCAACAGCCCTTTCAATGGGTTGCTACTATTTTGCTAACCCCATCTTCACCTGCCTAATGATGAGGAGGCGGAGTATATACAATTTCAGTTAATTTGTAGTTATCAGTCTATTATAGTTCTTTCCTTCTGAAAACCAACACGTAAATAAACCAACAAGCATCACCAATAAACTTTGACAGTTTATGATTCATAACGTATGTCTACACCAAACTTTCCATTCAAATGCTTTTTCAAACCTTTTTTTGGTTTCTTTCTCTATTAAGACAACTTTTGCTTTTGGCTTTCAAAGACATTCTGTCCATTATAAACTCTGTCATTATTCTCTATTGTGCTTACCTCAAACTGGTAACTCTTTCAAATATTACCTCTCAGTTTCTTGACCACCATGCATGTTAATAACATTTATTCTCTATTTTAGACAGCAAATGTTTCTCAATATTTTAAAAAAAATTAAAATATCCTACTCTTTGGTCCTCTCTACCTCCCATTTCATCCAATATCACTTGTTCAAGACCTGAACTCGTACAGGTTTTTAACCTCTTGAAGACTGTCACTCTATGGACTCTACTCTCTTCTCTCTCCTCCATAACCTTCTCATGGCTTATCTTCCCTACTTGTCCAGGAAATGATGACATGTATCATCACTATAATTAATCCCTTTCAAATGGCCTTTATGCCAAATTATTTTATTATATACCTTTTCTTTGCCATGCCTTGTTTTCCAAACTTACCACAGTACAAATTTTACAATTAGTTTTTCATTACTGAATTAGTACAAATCTCTGTCTTAAAAAATAAATACAGTAAAAAATGATAATGAGTTTATTTTTTCTTATAATACTATCACTGGTGCATGATTAGAATAAATTAATCTTAAGATGATATAAGCATTTCTCCAAATGATCTTCAAATTCATTGATCTTTTTGTGATTTCAATTTCTATATTTATTGTTCCTGTTGCAATTTTTTCAGATTTTATAAGTATATATATTAACTCAGCACACATACCTCTTATCACACATATTTTTTTCATGTAATTTATCTAAATTTCATAGAAAAGGGTCCATTTGCATTTTCTCTTATTAGACTCCTGATTTCAAATAATATATTACTTATGAGTATTTTTCTGTGCTGTAGTTATTCATTCTTATAGATATGTAACATAATTCCTTTTTCAAAGGTAAAAATTGAGCTATCTTTTTTTGAGAATTTGTTGATCTCTGTCTAAAGTTTCAAAAATAAAGAACTTTAAAAGCAAAATGTAAATTCCTTTCAAGTTTTAGTAATATTACTTCAAACTTAGTAGCTTAAACAATACAGATTTATTATGTTACAGTTCTGTAAGACAGAAATCTGACTTGATCACACCATGGTAAAACCAAGATATTGCCAGGGTTGGTTTTATCTGGGGAGTCTTTGGGAAGAGTTCATTTCCTTTGATTTTCCACAGCCCAGAGGCTGCTTGCATTCCTTTACTCATTGTCCCTTCCCCCATTCTTAAAGTGAGGAATGGAGTCAGGGTGACTATGGTTAGCAATATTGTATTGCATATTTCAAAACAGCTAGAAGAGAGGATTTTGAATGCTCTCACCGTAAAGATATCAAAGATGTATGAAGTGAAGAACATGTTGAATATCCTGATTCAATATTTAAACAATACATACACGTGTTGAAACATCACACTGTATCCCATAAATATGTACAATTATTATGTGTCATAAAACAAGATTTCAATTGTTTTAAAAGGCCAGCAATGGCAGTTTGTGAGCTCCCATCTCATCACTCTAACTTCGTCTTTCTCCTTCTTCCACTTGTAAATGTCCTTGTGATTATTTTGGTCCCGTCAGGATAATCCAGAATAACTTTCCTATCTTAATATCAACTGATTAACAACCTTAATTCAGTCTACAACTTCAATTTTCCTTTGCCTTGCAACTAACATATTCACAAATTTTGGGGACTAGAATGTGGACACCTGTTGTATTAGTTTGTTTTCACACTGCTAATAAAGACACAGCTGAGACTGGGTAATTTATAAAAGAAAGAGGTTTAACTGACTTACAGTTCCACATGGCTGGGGAGGCCTCAAAATCATGGTGGAAAGCGAATGAGACGCAATGTCACATCCCATGTGGTGGTAGGCAAGAGAGCTTGTGCAGGGGAACTCCCGTTTATAAACCCAGCAGATCTCATGAAACTTATTCACTACCACAAGAACAGCATGGGATAAACCGACCCCATGATTAAATTATCTCTACCTGACCCCATTCTTGACACGGAATTATTACAATTCAAGGTAAGATTTGGGTGGGGATACAGACAAATCACATCATTCGTGGAGAGTTGTGATTCTGTCTACCACAAATAAGATGTACAAAGCATGGAAGGAGCTACAGCCAGCAACAATTGTACCATTGGGAATTTCTAGCAGAATAAAGTAGCAGTTCTTAACTGATAAGTTAATAGATGAAGTAAACCTAAATAATTGCCTTCATTAGCCACGAGGCTTTTGATGGTCCATGTATCACAAATATTTAAACACAAATACATTTTTCTCATTTATTCCAATAACAAAAGTGTTTTTTTGTTTTGTTTTGTTTTGTTTTTGAAAGTTTGGTATGAGAGAGAGCGAGATGAGCTGATTTGACTACCCCAGGCTAGAGGATATGTAGCTGCAGGTCTATGGCTGAGTGGAGGAAAAAAAAAAATCACAAGCCCTGTCCAGGTTAACAGAGAGATAAAGCTGTTTCTGTTGAGATTTGATGGCCCCCATCACACCAAATTTGGGCTTCTAGCTAGCCTCAGTTCTTCAGACAACTGACCTTCTGTCCTTCCTCCCTCTTGTAATAGTCTTTGTGTATTAGAAGTACCTTGAAATACTGGGTCAGAAAACGTGGCACAAAAGAGAAAGGCTAGCTCACTCCATATCTTGACCTGATCATTTCCTGAACATGATTGTTTGAGGTAGATGACTCTGCTCCTCTTTGGCTGACCTGCAGGAATAACATTGGGAATAAGCAAAGTTCCTTTGGACTCCAGAGGGTGGTGGTCGGGAAGTGGGCCATTGAGAACCTAGGTAGAAATACAGGCCAGATTATTGGAGTAGTTTGCTTTATAATGTTAAAATATTTATACATATGTTACGTGGGCCTCTATTTCCACTCTTGTCTTAGAGCTCACACATATTATGGCGAGTCTAGCAGTGTTTCTGGAGTTTTTGGTACTATACCTTTTTCAAGATAAAGTAAAAAACATTTATGCATAATTTAATTGTTCCCTATGTAGTTTCCAGTGCCAAATTCCTTTCTCAGACACTGTTTCTAGTATAACATGTTAATATGTGACCCCTGCTTCACTTGGGGATTTTTAGAGAATCTCTCCCAGGTTACTTAATTCAACTCCAAGACATACTTTTCTTTTAAATGCAGTGAATAAAGGGTGAGTTACTTAGTCATTTGGGTTTTATTTAATCCTACTATCATCTGCCAATATGGTACTGATACTATTTCCTATTTCTAGATGGTTGCTAGAAATATACTGTAATATTTATTCTTGATATATGTTTGTTACTTTAATGGGAATACATAGGCTATAAATAGTCCCCTTGCCTCTCACAAGTTAGACAGTCCTGCCCAGAATGCCCTGACGAAGAGTTGTAGCAGATCACCTTGTTCCTCCTTAACCTCTCTGTGCCTCTTAATGCTCACCTGTAAAATAGTTATCATGGCAACACCCATCTTGTGATGATGTAGAGAGGATTAAAGAAGCTAATTAGGGGAGGCCAGGCATGGTGGCTTATGCCTGTAATTCCAGCACTTTGGGAGGCTGAGACAGGCGAATCACTTGAAGTCAGGAGTTCGAGACCAGCCTGGCCAACATGGTGAAACCCATTTCTACTAAAACAAACAAACAAACAAACAAAAAAACACAAAAATTAACTGGGCATTGTGGTAGTTGCTTCTAATCCCAGCTACTTGGTTGGCTGAGGCAGGAGAATCACTTGGACCCAGGAGGCAGAGGTTGCAGTGAGCCGAGATCACACCACTGCACTCCAGCCTGGGTGACAGAGCAAGGTTCTGCCTCCAAAAAAAAAAAAAAAAAAAAAAGAAGCCAATTAGGGTGGAAACGCTTAGAACAGGGTGTTCATAGGTTGTTACCCTCTTGAAGCAATTGTTGGACACTATTTTAAAAATGTTTTACTTCTGAGTGAAATGTTGCATTTTATTTTACTAGAAGATTCTTATGTAGTTTAAGTACATTTTACAGTATTATCCAAGAGCATGAGCAAAATATTCAGGAAAGATGAGACCATATTTCTATTATTTGTGACATCATCACAAAAATTCAGGTAGATGAATTTGTATTAAGTTTTTGTATCAATTTCATATCTAAAATTTCAAAGAATTTTATTGCAACAAACTCTCTGATCATTAACTCAAAAAAATTCTCTGTTTTAAATTGACTTCATTCCATAAGTCTCCACACTACTAATTTGGCCAGAAGTTATTTTCAATCCTAATTGGGAACAACAAAGATCCACATGATATCCTTTCAATTTATGATGTTGAAGAAAGTTGAATTGTAATAATTTGAGTGTGCAGTCAAAGCAGTTTTCAATACTATGTATCACTGTAGAAACGAGAATGTCTTGGTTAACTATTTAAGTGGTTTGAGTATGGCAATTAAAATTTCATCTAAGCTCATTTTGATGAATCTTGTAAGGTGACATTTATTTCTTATGCTCTGAACATCATAAGTTCTGTTGATTTTTATGGGAGGTTTTCAAGGTCATTTTCAAAGATCTATGACAAAATGACATTATTTGAGAAAAAAGAAGAAGAAATAACTCGAAGTTTAAAGCATTATGGTATTCCTTAAGCCCCAAATTTTCTCCCTTTACAAAAACAAGTGAAATGCAAAATAGACAAACAAACAAACCATCAAAAATACCTTGAATCACTGTTGGTGGGAATTAAAATTAGTTTGACCATTGTGGAAGACAGTGTGGAGATTCCTCATGGATCTAGAATCAGAAATCCCATAACCCAGTAGTGTCGTTACTTGGTATATACCCAAAGGAATATAAATCATTCTATTATAAAGACACATGCACACATACGTTTATTGCAGCACTGTTTATTATAGCAAAGACATGGAACCAACCCAAATGCCCATCAGTGATAGACTAGATAAAGAAAATGTGATACATATACACCATGGAATACTATGCAGCCATATAAAGAACTAGATCATATCCTTTGTAGGAACATGGAAACCACCATCCTCAGCAAACTAACACAGGAACAGAAAACCAAACACCACATGTTCTCACTCATAAGTGACAGTTGAACAATGAGAACACATTGACACAGGGAGGGGAACAACACACAGTGGGGCCAGTTAGGGGGTGGGGGAAATGGGGAGGGAGAGCATTAGGACTGATACCTAATGCATGCGGCTTAAAACCTAGATGACGGTTTGACAGGGGCAGCAAACCACCATGGCACATGTATACCTATGTAACAAATCTGCACATTCTCCATATGTATCCCAGAAATTAAAGTAAAATAAAACAAAATAATAAAAACAACAACAAAATGTACCTTAAATCTCCAAAATAAGTTAAGACAAATGGTTAAAATTGAGCATGCTTTTATTAGAAGAAGAAAATGTCATTGAAAATATAATAGATAATTTATAGATGGGAACATATGTAAAAACATGTAAGTACTTAGACCTGCTAGATAAAGTGAGTCCCAAATGATAAGGCTACAAAAATAATTTTTTTTGTAGAATATGTGTTTTCAATGAGAAAATGTTGCAGAAGTCAATCATACAGATTGGTAACTTTTATGTTTATTTTTCAAAAGCAGTTCAAAATAGTTCTTTAGATTCTGAAACACCACAGTGTCCTAATTTAGCTCCTAAAATTTTGTCACAAAATTTTAAATTCACTCACAAATTTATCTTCATTTAATCTTCCTCTAGGTGTGTAAGCTAAATCAGAGATCTGCATGAACTGCTTTTTACTCTTTCATGCTATACATTCTCCCTAGGTAATTTTGATCACTGCGATCATTTCCATCATCATTTCTACTTGAAGAATAACTAATATAGGTAGAACAAATTTCAACTTCTAGACCTATATGCTTTCCAGATATCTCAAATAAAAGATGAAATTTGGGGAGATATACCATGTTCATGATTTAGAAGTAGTCAAGACGGTGTGATATTGTCCTCAAGAAAGACTAAGCAGATCAACAGAACAGAATAGAAAACACAAAAACAGATTTACACATATAGTTAATTTTTTTAAATAGCAAGTCAATTCATTAGGGAAAGTATCAGCTTTGAAGAAATGGAAGGGTTTTCAAAACAAGAAATGTAAAACAGGTGGGTATTTATAAGCAATAGAAAAACAAATTTGATTCATAGCTTGCAAAGTATATAAACATTAATAAAAAGCCAACCTGAATGTATTGAAATCCTAGATGAAAACATAAGATAAATCTTTGTGACCTTAGTTGAAACAAATAAGTGCTGTATATGACATTAAACGTTTAATTCGTAAAATAAAATATTAACTTGAACTTCTTCAAAAATGAAAATTTTTACTCTTTTTTTTAAAACTATTATACTTTAAGTTCTGGGATACATGTGCAGAACATGCGGGTTTGTTACATAGGTATACACATGCCATGGTGGTTTGCTGCACCCTTCAACCCATGATCTACTTTAGGTATTTCTCCTAATGCTCTCCCTCCCCAAGCCCCCCACCCCCTGACAGGCCCCAGTGTGTGATGTTCCCCTCCCTGTGTCCATGTGTTCTCATTGTTCAGCTCCCAATTATGAGTGAGAACATGCGGTGTTTGTTTTTCTGTTCTTGTGTTAGTTTGCTGAGAATGATGGTTTCCAGCTTTATCCATGTCCCTGCAAAGGACATGAACTCACCCTTTTTTATGGCTGCATAGTGTTCCATGGTGTATATGTGCTACATTTTCTTTATTCAGTCTATGATTGATGGGCATTTGTGTTGGTTCCAAGTCTTTGCTATTGTGAACAGTGCTGCAATAAACCTATGTGTGCATGTGTCTTTATAGTAGAATGATTCATAATCCTTTTTCTATTTAGTAATGGGATTGCTGGGTCAAACGGTATTTCTAGTTCTAGATCCTTGAAGAATCACCACACTGTCTTCCACAATGGTTGAACTAATTTACACTTTCACCAACAGTGTAAAAGTGTTCCTATTTCTCCACATCCTCTCCAGCATCTGTTGTTTTCTGACTTTTTAATGATCACCATTCTAACTGGAGTGAGATGGTATCTCAAAATATAGTCTTCTTCAACAAATTGACATTCCAAATTGGTTTAGAATATCCCTAAATAATTATAGTTTTATTTTCAAATAAGCTAATTTTGCAAATTGTTATCATTTTAACTTAACTTTTGTGTTTTGTTTTTTGTTTGTTTTTATGTCTTCCCCAAATGTCCTCTTTTTTATGCAAATGTAGAGAAGGTAGACACCTAGAATTCCATCCTATAATTAAGACGTGACAATAAACTTTGATTTTGTAAATGCATTGTATGCTGACCTAATAGAAGAGGAAAAGTGGAAAAATTTGCACAATGAGTTCAAGAACTCTGAGGAAAAGTATTCAAACAGTCTAGTTAAGAAAACCTTATTAAGTTAGGTGGAAATTTCATACCAAACAAGGCTGCACAGCTTGGAAAAGCCCTGCACTTAAAATTAACTTCAGCCCGTGATGTGCTGAGGCTCTTGACTCAAGTACGGGCACACAGGCTGGCTATGATTTGCAGAAACATGGCAAGTCATATGAATGTTAGTTGATAACTAATTTTATTTTTCATGTGCAGAGGACATAGGGACAAATCTGCCCCAAGAAGACCTCGAGAAAATATATGTGGGTCTGGATACAGACCTGATGTGACAAAAAGAAGCAATAACCGGGAAAGACTGATTCTCTCTGTTTATCATTTAGAAAAATCAAAATAACTTTGAAATGAAAAAAACTCTAGGGGTTTTGAAATTATTAAACTGGCATGTACATATTAAAAGGGAGCTAATAAGGAATTTACTACTAATAGGGCATGGGGGAAAGCAGACCCAAAATTCTAATTAATGTTTTAAAATGATGGTATCCATTTGCCGGTTTTAAGATAAGTCCATACTACTGAAAATTGCTCTATGTTTCTTATCAAATTTATCTATATCAGCATTTATTTTACTTCTAAATTTAATTACAATTTTTAAATTCCATTATACAAGTTATCTCACATTTAACTATTTGTTACCTTTTTTTCTCATCTTACAATATTACTTCTCTACCTGTCAAACTATATACAGTCCAGTTCCTATTCCAACTATGGCTATAATTGTGGTACAATTAATCAATTAATTAACAAAGTATAGCAAAAAATCAAAAGAACTTTAAAAAATTATGTATAATTGTGATCAATATGATGTTTTTAAATATGTTCAACTATTTATACTATTTTCCTTCTCAAAGAATCATCAGAATGCTGAGCACACAAAATAAACATTGAATAAATTAAAAATAATTTTTCATTCTAAACAATCTAAAGTAATTTAAGTATAGTTCCTATTTAAACTTAACCATAACACTTTGAAAATCTTGAAAGAATTCACTGATTTTTTATAAAATTTAAAATTAATACATATTACACAATTTGTAATATGTATTTTTACTTTGAACACGAGGGCATTTTAAATTGAGCTTCTTTGAAATATAATTCACATATAAAAATTTCAGAAAATTTTAAGGACCTTTTTCATTTCTTTTTACTAACGCTTTGATTAGGATTTCAGTCTGCATACAAATTTGTCATGATTTTAGCTGATACTCATTCAGGAAGCTATTTTAATAGATCATTACCTTTCCTTATCTCTCAATGTCATTAGATATATATTTTTTAATCTTAATTTCTAGGACAAATATACGTATCTTTTTCTGATTATGTGCCTCTAAGTTTGATAAAAAGTTCTTGATGCAACCAGTGGACTCAACACTTCTCCTTACTTTGCATTTATAATAATAGGCTTATAGCAGTTTTTTTCTCCAAATTAAAGTATAAATATTTAATTTTTACTTTTAATTTTTAAACGTTACTCAATATTATGTTTATAAAATTACTTCTGGAAAAACATGTCTATTTTCTATCATTTATTATGTCATAATTGAGAGAAGCTAGAACCCAAATTAATTTAATTATAACACATAAAACTGAATAAAGATAGATGACAGATACGTGTTCTTTGTTTTTACATATCTGTTGTAAACCATATTATTCAGATTATCTCACTTGTTTCAAGTTTTCTAATAAAAGCAATTACCATATCTATGTGGAATATATTTTAATAGTAATTCATTTTAATAAAAGTTATATATTTTTAGGAGGTCAAAATAGCAATTTCAATTTATGAAACGTTGACTTTTTAATCTTATTGACATATTTTCTGGAGGCAAATTGTAGAACTATTTGAATAGCAACAGAAATTTCCAGTGGAGAGAAAATCAGATATGAAACTTCTGTGAGAAAACTGTATTTATCAGTAATTGAAAATCCTTGGATTAGGACCAAACTCCCACCTACTTGTTCTTGTAGATACTCTGTCTAGATACAGATATAGATAGATACAGATACAGATATAGACATAGTACAGTTACACAGAAAAATGAAATAATATTATAAGATATCCTGAAATATATATGTTAGTTTCTAACATTGTTTTAAAAGTTAGTTGTTTAACCAATCAAAGCAGAAACAATTTAAACAGAATTTACAAAAATTCATCAGATTTAATAAAGTTGTCTATTCGAAGATAGGGACTTTTTTTCTTTTTTAAAAATTAAATGAGAAAGCAACTATTGGCAAATTCAAATTCCTTTCTTATCAAAATACGTATTTTGAATTTTTATTGTTTAAAACAATATAGAATTTGAATTAATAGCTATCTTAGTAAGGAAATGTCTTTCCTCAAGACTACAATGTACTATCTTGCATACAAAATTACCAAATAAACACAGTGGCTGCTGATAAATTTTTACCTAATTATTCAATATGTTTCCCTTGAAAGATGAATGATTAAATGAATTAAACAACAGTTAAACAATTAGATTCAGTATGAATATTATGTGCATACTGTACATACTTTTGTATTTTCAAGGTCAATCATTGCATAGAAGGAAATTTTTTTTAAGAAGATAAAAATATAGTACTTAATCTTGAATAAATTTGTTAATAACTAGGGCACATTAAAATATCCATCAAAGGTAGTAAAATTACATTTTAACATTTATACAAGAGGTTGTCTAGAATATCACAAAAGAAAAATAACCTAAAAATAAAAACATTCCAAAAACAAAGACTCAAAAGCAGCCCAAAACTGTTACAACAATAAAAATGCCACAATATTTGTTTCTATTTTAATTGAAAAAAGCAAAAGCAGATTTAGTTATTACTCTAAATAGATACTTTATTGTTGATTTTTCTAGATTTAATAGATTTAATAGTTTGAACTTAAAACCATATTTCTCAATTTTACTCTCATTTTCTAACCCCAAACTTAAAACACATCATTTCCCTCTTTATTTTCCCACCAACCACACACACTAGCCACGTCATTCTATTTGTATTTACCTCATTCTTTTTCACATACTTTGTGTGTGAGTCTGCTTTACCATTCTTTAGAATACCATTTTCTCAATTTTTCACCTATATTAAATATTGTTTTAATATATAGTGTATTAATAGAAAAGCTAAGGTATAATAAGGCGAACAGATCAGAAGACAATTGCCATTGAAAAGATATTCACAGTTTCCAAGAGAAGGGAGCATGTCATGCCAGGGGAGACTACAGGGAAGAACTCAGGTCCATCAGGAAACAGAGAGAGGGAGGAATTCAGGAGCAAGGCCCTAGATTGTGGTGTTTGCAGGAAGAAACCAAGCAGGTAAACAAGCTTAGGACTGGCTCGTTTGAGTAATTTCAGTGGGCTCTGGGGCATAAGAGCTGTCCCTGGTTGTCTGGTTTTTGGCCCTAGCGTGATTAGGACAGAAGCACAGTGGCCTGAAGCGTGAGAGCCCTATACAGTATGTGTTTGGGATTTGGTTAGTTTGCATTTGTAAAGCCCATCTTCATGAGGAGTTCAGGGGAGACTTCGTAGCCAGAAGCTGAGGCAAGGTGACTCCAGCATACTATCCATCTTCCAGAACAAGATGTGTCTGAATTGCTGTATGTTATAAAGTTTTGATATCTAATAGAGCAAATTTTTTCATCCTTTTGGTCCTCTCTGTTTTAATTTGCTTTTTTTTTCTCTCTAAGTACTATTCTCAGAATAATCCAATCTGATATGTGTGTCACTATTGCAAGGAATGAGTAGATCATACTTTATTTTTCTGCTGCTTGTGAACATTAATTTGTTCAGATTTCTGAAATTTTCAATGCTGTTGTGATTTTTTAAAATTAACAGTGCTACTGTGCTTATTGTGTACTTGTTGCCAGAAACACATGAGCTAAGATATCTCTGGAAATGGAATTCCTGGGTCACAGGGTTGGCACATGCTCAACATTATTAGATAATGTCAAATTGTTATATAATGTAATCACATTAATTTGTATGCCAATAAGTAGTATATAAAAGTTTGAATTACCCTACATCCAAACTCACACAAAAATAAATGCAGTCTAAACATTTATAATGTGATGTATATGAAATTATATTTTGGGCTGGGCACAGTGGTTTGTGCCTGTAATCCCAACACTTTGGGAGGCCAAGGTGGGCGGATCAAGGGAGGTCAGGAGTTCAAGACCAGCCTGGCCAACATGGGGAAACCCCGTCTCTACTAAAAATACAAAAATTAGCTGGGTGTGGTGGTGCATGCCTGTAATCCCAGCTACTTGAGAGGCTGAGGCAGGAGAATAGCTTGAATCCAGGAAGTGGATGTTGCAATAGCTGAGATCGTGCCTCTGCACTCCAGCCTGAGTGACAGAGTGAGACTTCCTCTCAAAAAAAAAAGAAGAAATTATATTTTGTTGTTTTATAGTTTTAATTTGAATTAATAATAGGCTTTGGTACCATTTCATATATTTTAACTTTTTTTATTATTTAAAAAGTTTGCTTATGTATTTTCCTATTTTAATTTTTATGACTTTTTCTAAATCCTTAACAGAAATTAATTGTATCATGACTTTTAATAGATTATTATGTACTTGCAAATGTTGCCATGCTGTTTATGATGATTTTTCATTTTACCAATGGTGATTTAGAGGGAACAGATACTCTTGATATGAGTGTGACCAAACTTACAAATCATCTTGCTCCAGTCAGTTTTTGTGCTGGTTTGAAACTTTTTTTTCATACGCTGAAATTCAAGCTAAATTGCTTTTAAAATTTTAAAGCTTTGTGTTTCATATTTATATTCTTGATGAGATGTATAGAGTGAGAATGAGATACATTGTCTTTTTATTATAAACAATCTTGCTTTAGTAGCTACTGAAGTTTACTTTTAAAATTGTATTTCTTAAATATTTCTGTTAATTATAGAAAATTGGTTTTGTATTCTATCTTATATTCATTAACTTTTCTCATTTAGTAATTCTAATAATCCTAGGCATTCTTCACAGTGCATTGTAAGATAATGTATACATTTCATAGGATGACAATTTTTAGGTAAACTTAATGGTATGAAACTATAGATTATTCGGATTTTCTTTGGTTTCAAATTGGCGAACTATTTTTAAGGGGAAGTTGTTAACAATTACTTTCTACAATATGTGACTCTCTCTTCAAAGAGTAAATCAGAGACAAATCTTTTTTTCAAATTTATTTTTTTGAAAATCAATAATAATGACCCTATTTTTTAGTTTGAATGGATTCTCATTAATTTAAAATGCAAATATTTTGGACTAAATGTTTGTGTCCCCCCCACCCCAAATTTAAATTTTGAAGCCCTAATCCCCAGTATTATGGTTTTGGAGATGTGGGCCTTTGGAGGTCAAAAAGTTGAGACAAAACCATGAGAATGGAGTCCTCATGATAGAATTAGTGAATTTATTATAAAAGACACAAAAGAGCACTTTCTTGTACACTTCCTTTGTCTCTGTCTCTCTGTGTGTTTCTCTATCTCTCTTCCCTGTGGGAACACAACAAAAGGTATCTGTGTGACAAGCATGAAGAATACCCTCAGCAGAAACTGACCATGCTGGTATGCTGATCGTGTACTTCTTAGCCTCCAAACTATGAAGAAAAAAATTTTGTGGTATAAGACACCAAGTTTATTGTATTTTGTTATGGCAGCCTGAGCAGTCTAACAAGAAAGCAATAAAAAGTATAAGTAATTAAGATAAAACTAAATTTATCATCCAAATTCCCACCATCAAGAAATAGCCATTTTCAAAATATGTAGAACAAGATTTCACATATTTTCCTAAAGTTTATAGACAAAGAGATAATTGATAAAGATTTATACAAATTGACTATTAAGAAATGATTGTATTTAATTATAACAGAAGATAAAAATAATTTTGTATAGAGGAACTGATTAATGTTTATGCACATTTGTTCCTAAAGTACATTCAAAGTTAAGAGAACAGATTATAAAATCATAAGTTAGAGTTCTTATAGTATAGGTTTCTTACAAGAAGGGAAGAAACAAAATAAATTTAACACAACTAAAGCAGATCTTGCAGAATGTGATTTATATATGGACATGAGTCAGCTTCCTAAACTTGAATCTCAGTGTTATATAGACAAACCCACTCAGACAGAAACAACATTGAACTAGAACGGAACTCCTTTGACAGGCAGTGCACATGTTTTTAGGAGAACAGAGTGTTAGCTTTCTCTGAGCCTCAGAGAGGCAGAAGGTAAGAATGATTCTGGGTTATGCATCCTCAAGTTTTTGTTTAAACTCTCTGAATAAGTACCTCATTCCATTTTGCCGGGGCAAAGTGAGTGGATGGGGAAAGCAGGCCAAGGGCATTATGTGAATGGGTCACTTCAAAGGGAAAAACATATCTGAAACATGGTAGAAGCACCCCATAACTAACTACTTTTTCATGCCCTTGGCTTATTGGACTTAACCATTATAGCAATGATGACTCAAAAACGACACTAAAGCAGTGTTAGGAGGAAAATTTATGGTGCTAAATGCATTCATCAGGGGGGAAAAAAGGTCTCAAGTTAATGACCTAACATAGCAACTAGAGGAATTAGAAAAAAAGCAACAGAAAAGACCCAACCCCAAAGCTAGTAGAAGAAAAAAAATAACTGAAATCAGAGAACTGAAAAAAAATTGATATCTGAAAGTCCACACAAAAGATGAAGCCAAGAGTTTTTTTAATAAACAATACTGATAGATCATTAGCTAGATTAACAAAGAAAAAGAGAAGATCCAAATAAGTATAATCAGAAATTACAAAGATTGTATTAAAATTAATCCCATGAAAATACAAAAGATATGCAGAGACTATTATGAGCACCTCTCTGCACACAAATCTAGAGGAAATGAATAAATTCCTGGAAACACACAATCTCCCAAGATTGAATCAGGAAGAAAGTGAAAACCTGAATGGACCAATAGGAAGTTTGGAAATGGAATTAGTAATAAAAACCTACAAAAAAAAAAAAAAAAGCCCTGTAACAGATGGATTCATAGCTGAGTTCTATCAGATGTGCAAAGGAGAAATGATACCAATCCTACTGAAATGTCTCCAAAAAAATCAAGCAGGAGGGGCTTCTACCTAACCCATACTACAAAGCCAGCATTACCCTGTTACCAAATCTGGCATAGACCACGGAAAAAGAAAAAAGAAAACTACAGATCAATATCTCTGATGAAAATAGATGCAAAAATTGTCAAACCAAATCCAGCAGCACATCAAAAAGTTCATTCACTATGACAAAGTAGCGTTTATTGCTGGGATGTAAAGTTGATTCAACATATGCAAATTGATAAATGTGATTCACCACATAAACAGAATCAAAAACAAAAAACATAGATCATCTCAATAGATACAGAACAAGCCATCAATAAAATTCAACATTTCAGCCAGGTGCGGTGGCTCACGCCTGTAATCCCAGCACTTTGGGAGGCTGAGATGGGCGGATCATGAGGTCAGCAGATTGAGACCACGGTGAAACCCCATCTCTTCTAAAAATACAAAAAATTAGTGGGGCGTGGTGGCGGGCGCCTGTAGTCCCAGCTACTCGGGAGGCTGAGGCAGGAGAATGGCGTGAACCCGGGAGGTGGAGCTTGCAGTGAGCCGAGATCTCACCACTGCACTCCAGCCTGGGCAACAGAGTGAGACTCCGTCTCAAAAATAAATAAATAAATAAATAAAATTCAACATTCCTTTATGATAAAAACCCTCGACAGATTAGGCATTGAAGGAACATACCTCAAAATAATAAAACTATCTATGACAAACCCACAGTTGCCATCAAACTGAATGGCAAAAGCTGGAACCACACCCCTCGAGAACTGAGACAAGATAAGGATGCCCACTTTTACCACTTCTATTCAGCATAGCACTGAAAGTCCTAGTGAGAGCAAACAGGCAAGAGAAAGAAACAAAAGGCATCCAAATAGGAAAAGAAATTAAACAATCTCTCTTTGCCAATGCTGTGATTCTACACATAGAAAATCCTAAAGTCTCCATCAGAAGACTCTTTGAACTGATAAGTGAATTCAGTAAAGTCTCAAGAAATAAAAACATTGTAGGAAAATAAGTAGCATTTTTATGCACCAAAATCATTGCAGCTAATAACCAAATCAAGAACACAATCCAATTTTACAATAGCCACAAAGAAAATGAAATACCTAGGAATTCATCCAACCAAGGAGGTGAAAGACCACTACAAGGAGAAGTACAAGACACTGTTGAAAGAAATCAGAGATGACACATAAATGGAAAAATATCCATGCTCATGGATTGGAAGAATCAATATTGTTAAAATGGATATCATGCCTAAAGCAATTTACAGATTCAATGCTATTCCTATCAAAATACCAGTGTCATTTTTTAAATAATTAGAAGGAAACCTATTAAAAAATTCATCTGGAACCACAGAAGAACTTGAATAGCCAAAGCAATCCTAAGCAAAAAGAAAAGCCAGAGGTATCACATTGCCAGACTTCAAACTGTACTATAAGGCTACAGTGATCAAAACAGTGTGGTACTGATACAAAAACAGACACACAGACCAGTGGAAGAGAACAGAGGACTCAGAACTAAATTTGTACACCTACAAATATGTGACCTTTGAAGAAGCTGACAAAAACAAGCAATGGAAAAAAAAATCCCTATTCAATAAATTGTGCTGTGGTAACTGGCTAGCCATATACAGGAGATTGAAATTGGATCCGTACCTCTCAATACATATGAAAATTAACAAAAGATAGATTAAAGATTTACGAGTAAGACCTAAAACTATAATAATACTAGAAGAAAATCTAAGAAGTACCCTTTTTGATATAGGCTTTGGCAAATGGATGGCTGAGTTCCCAAAAGCACTTGCAACAAAAACAAAAATTGACAAGTGGGATCTGATTAAACTAAAGAGCTTCTGCCTACCAAAGGAAACTATCAACAGAGTAGACAGACAACTTAAAGAATGGGAGAAAATATTTGCAAACTATGCTTCTGATAAAGGTCTAATATCCAACATCTATAAGGAATTTAAACAAATCTACAAGCAAAAAACCCAAAAAATCTACCTAAAAAATGGGCAAAGGACATGAACAGACATTTCTCAGAAGGTGACATACAAGCAGACAAGAAACATTAAAAATTGCCAAACATCACTAATCATCACATAAATGCAAATGCAAAAACCACAATGAAATACCATCTCACACCAGTCAGAATGGCAATTATTAAAACTTACAAAAAACAACAGATGTTGAGAAGTCTGTGGAGAAATGGGAATGCTTATACATTGTAGGTGGGAATGCAAACTAGTTCAGCCACTGTGGAGAGCAGTTTGGAGATTCTTCAAACAACTTAAAATAGAACTACCATTTGACCCAGCAATCCCACTATTGATATATACCCAAGGGAAAATAATTTATTTTATCTAAGAGACACATGCAGCCGTATGTTCATTGCAGCACTATTCACAATACCAAAGCAATAGAATTAACCTAGGTGTCCATCAATAGAGAATTGGGTAAAGAAAATATGGTATGTATACATCACAAAATACAATGAAGCCATAAAAATGAACAAAGTCATGTTCTTTGTGGCATCATGAATGGAGCTGGAGACCATTATACTAAGTAACCTAACAGAAGAACAGAAAGCCACATGCCACATCTTCTCACTTATAGATGGGAGCTAAACATTGAATACACACGTTAAGATGGGAACAATAGACATTGGGGACCACTAGATTGGGGAGGAAAGGTAGGGGTTGTGGGCTGAAGAACTACCCGTTGGGTACTGTGTTTACTGCCTGGGTGGTAGGATCACTGGGACTCCAAGCCTCAGCATCACACAATTACTCATGTAACAGTCTTTCATTAACCTATAATAAAAGTTGAAATTAATTAAAAAAACAAAACAGCTACACTGTTTCATTGCTCTAGATTTCTTTTTGTCTCCATTTAATTATGGAGAGACGTGCAGAGACAGAAATGACTGTCATGTGTTCTTATACACATAAAGCCCTAGAAACAGGAGCCACAGCATATCATGCACTAGGGCCATATGGGGAAGTACCAGAGTCAGTGAAGGCAAAAGGAGCAAGACTAAAGCATGAGCCAGAGCCTTTAATATGGTTTTCCTTGGAAGGAATGAGTGAGACAGGGTAAGCAGCTGAACAGGTTTAAGATTGGGTAGTGTGAGTACTTTTTGTGTAATTTAGTCCCTAGTGTTCCAGCACCTGATTCTGGGGTGATGAAAGCAGAGGGATAATGTCCCAGACCACAGGAGCCATATAACAAGAGTCAAGTGAGGGTGTGGATTCTGGATTGGTTGGTTTGCATATAAATAACATGCTCATAGGCAAGTTGTTTAGTATTTCTAGAAATTAGCTAACCCTAGGAGGAGCACTCTGTCTTGAAACCCATATGGTCTCAAGATGTCAAAGCAAAACAAAAACAATAACAATGATTAATACAGCAAGACGGAATAAGCTATATATTGCCTTAAGGAAGAAGTTACTTGGCTCTCTATGGCTGATCGTCATAACCTGTAAGATTTGTTCTCTTGACTTGAGTTGGACAACTGGAGTTTTATTTCTGAAGCATTTTATAGGAACTACTCATTGCTCTTGTTTTTGTCATGGTAGTCATGATGCTGGCCAATTGCATTCAACTCAGTCTTAACTTCCTTTTTATAGCAGCCCTCTCACCAGAAGATTGCCCTTACTACAAAACTGTAAAAAGTTCGAGAACATCTCATAATATGGTTGACAATAGAGACAACTAAACAGTCTCTAAGTCGTGAAGATTTGAATCTCTAAACTTCCCTGAACTGGCTTGGTCAATGCCTCACAAGCTAGTTTATGACAAAATGGGAGGAGGGGTAGCCAGACCATATATAAGAATAGAGCTCTGACCCACATCTTTGTAGCAACCAGCCTGGGAAGCCAAACCACAGCCTCTGCATCAACCATCCCCAAGTGAATATGATTTAGTTAATGAGTGCCAGGTTCCCTATTTTTGCCCCCGCTGCCAACTGAGGACCCATCAGAGAAAGTCAAGTATGCTTTCTAACTGATGACATAAGATGCTCCATTTCCCCATATTTATTTAGTCCATCTTCAGCTTCCCCATACAACCTTAAAGCAGAGCATATCCAAAAGCTTTCCTTTTCCAAGTACAAAACTTTCCTATTCCTCAGCCTTTCTTTGAGTCTCTGCAAAACATATATGATGACAGCTGACTTTCTTGTTATAAAATTCTGAATAAATATAGATTCTCTCTGTTATTATTAGGTGTCATTTGTTTATTTCTACAATCTACAAAAAATCTTTAGGCAGGGTACTATTTAAAGGTGCAATATCGAAAAATTCCACATAAAATCAGGCAAAAAGAAAGAATGTTCATCCACTACTATTCTTCTACACATTACTGTAAGCACTAACCATTATAAAAAGAAGAAAAATAAATAATGGGCATAATGACTGAATAGGAAAAACAAAATTGTCTTTACTTGAAAATGAGATGATTATGGAAAAAAAACTAAGGAATACATTTCAAAAGCTACTAGAACTAAATAATATATATAAATATATATATATGTAAGAAATTTATAGCAAACAAGGTTAATATATAAAAGTGCATGTTGAGTGTTCTTTATCCAGATATCTGAAATCTGAAAAGCTCTAAAAGCTGAAATTTTTTGAGAGCTGACGTGATGCTCAAGGAAATGTTCATTTAAGCATTACAGATTTTGGATTTCTGGATTAGCACTACTGAATTTGTAAGGATAATGTAAATATTCTGAAATCTGAAAATAATTTGAAATCTGAAATACCTCTGGTCCCAAGCATTTTTTAACTCACTATATGTGCTCATTTATTTTTTTAACAAATATCTGTTAAGCAGACACTATGAACAAAAACTGTGCAAACATTGGAAATACATAAGTAAGCAAGGCAGAAGGGTCTCTTGTATTAAAAATAAATGAAGGAGGACACTAGTTAAAGTGGTAAGGACAGATTTTAATCAGTAATAATGATTGCAACAGGGAAAAGAGTGCCGCATGAGTTGAATTCAACTTCAATTTGTATATTGGCAACTGATTGTTTTATTTTATTTTAGATTCTAGGGGTACATCTGAACGTTTGTCACATGGGTATACTGTGTGATGCTGAATATTGGACTTCTAATGATCTCATCACCCATGTAGTGAACATAAGACCCAATAGATAGTTTTTCAACAGTTGGCCAGCTCCCTCTCTCTTCCCTTTTGGAATCTCCAGTGTTTGTGGTTCTCATCTTTGTGTTTTTGGGTACCAAATGTTTACCTCCTACTTATAAGTGAAAACATGTGGCATTTAGTTTGCTGTTTTTGCATTAATTCGACAAGCATTTTGGATAAGCAGTTCTTAACCGGTAAAATGTGTTGTTGCATACTAATAATGAATCATTGAAACATAATAATAAATTCTATTCACAATAGAATAATCACAAACATATAATTCTTAGGAATAAAGGCAACAAAACATGCATAGGTCTTTTATCTAGAAGCTAAAAAATATTATTGAGAAATTTTAGGAAAAAATAGAAAATGTAGATCTATACATGTTCTTATTGATATGTTATTTATATTAAGATATCCATCCACCTTATATTGATCTACAAATGTATTTCAACTCTGATGAAAATCACATCAGATTTTACTGCAAAATAAAAATAAACAATATGATGTTAAGATGTATATAAATATGCAGAAATACAAAGGAACATAGATAACTTAACCAGTCTTGGAAAAGAATATAATCAAAGAAGTAACATTAAATTATTTTAAGATTTTTAAAGCTGCATGTTAAAAAAAATGGAGAATCCATAAATATGTTCATATTTAATATAGATGATAAACTGATTTTCTATGAAGACAAAGGACAATAGAAAATACATATTTTTACAACAAATCTGAAACAACTAGATAAATTTATGAAAATCAAATGAATTTTTTTATTTCTAGCTTTTTCTGTGCCCAGGCTGGAGTGGTGCAATCATAGCTCACTGCAGCCTCGAACTCCTGGGCTCAAGAAATCCTCCTTCTTCAGTCTCCTAATGCACTGGGGTTACCAGTGTGAGTCATCATGCTTAGCCTAACTTCAATGTTTATCCCACATCATTTACAAATTTGTGATGAATCCAATTTGAGATGCTCGTAAACATAAATATGAAACATAAATATAAAAACTAATACTATAAAGCATATAAGAGAACAATTTTGCATCTTAGGGAGGCAAAATATTGCATCTTTAGGAAGGCAAAAATATTTCAGACAAAACAAACAGAAAATGTAGCCGTAAAGGAAAAAATTATATAAATAGGGCTTCCTCAAAATAAGATTTTCTACTCATCAAGAGAAAGCATTGAAAAAAATTAAAAGGCAGGACACAGAATCAGAGGAATTATTTTTAATACATACAAATGACTTAGAAGATCTTAATAAGTAATACTACTCAGTAATAAAACGTCTAACAGCCTCTCCCCAAATAGGCATGAGTCTTGAATATCTTACAAAGGAAGATATGCAATGTCACATGAACAGGCACTGGACATCATTATTCATTAGGAATATGCAAATATACATGACAATGACAGCCATTGCACATTCACTAGGAATTATTTAAAGAAATTTTAAAATACTGACAATACCAAAAATTATAGATATGTAGCAACTGGAAGTCTTTTGCTTCTTAAGAGTGTAAAATGGGGCAAACACTCCAGAGAACAGTTAATTATTTTCTTATAAAGTTTAAAATATATTTTTCTTTGACCCAGTAAGTTTTTTCTCTGTTATGTATACAAAAGAAATAATAACTGATACCACGATAAAGATTTATTCAAAACTTATTAGAACAGTTTTATTCTTAAAACTAAACCTTGAAACAACCCAAACATCCTTCAGTAAAGGAATGGATACACGAATTGTATATATTCATACAGTGGATACTACAGTACTCAGAATTAACAACAACAACAACAACAAATCAGATATTGACATGTTTAACAAAATGTCTTGGCCTCTATAAAGTATTATATTGAATAAAATAAAAAAGTTGGATATCTATTCTTATTATGTTGAACAAATTTAAAAAAAAATTACATGGTATAAAGTTCCATTTATATGACATTCCAGAAGAGGCAAAACTAATCCATGGTTATGAAAATAAGAATGGATTAAATATTTGATGCGTGAATGAGATTTAAGTGGAAAGGCATGAAGGAATTTTTGAGGTGAGGAAAATGCCTGTAGCTTGAATCGGTATTGACTATGTGGGTCTTTGTATTTGTCCAAAGTTATTGAATTGTAAACTTTAGATCTGTGCATTTCACAGTTTAAAAAAATTTACCTCACCTATTGAAATTCTATCTACCTAAAGTCTGCAGAAAGCATGACTCAAGAATTTAACAGAAGGTCCCCTAATCACATGAAGGTAAGAAACAGCCATCTTTTAAACATTTAAAAAGTCAGGGGAATAAAAAATCCAGGAGTTTTTTTTTTTGAATAACTATTAAAATAAACTTATGTCAGTGAAAGAAAATAAAATTAATTTTCACAAAAGTTGATATACATGACTGAGAGGATTAAATCTATATTGATATTATTGAGATTAAAATACAATGCAATTTTAATAAACATTTAAAACATGGACATAGTGCCTCTAACAATTTGTTGATAGGGGAGAGGATAATATAAAAATTAATTTTATGAATCCCACCTAAAGTACGTGTTAAAAACATATGCCTCTGTTCTTTTTATTTAGGAATAACTCACAGAAAGCACACATTCTTTTCTTCTGCACTAACTCTGGAATTCAATATTAGAAGGCTCAACTGCCATGAATATAAATCAAATTCATCTGCATCCCTTGTATCAGACTAAATGTGTTTGTTTCTCACTATTCTGCTATATTCCTTGTATTAATTTTAACAGGATCAAAACTGAGATATGGAAGAGGATGTTATATATTGAACACCCTTTCTTGCATCTAGCATACCCAATATTTGCCGCATGGGCCAGAAATATGAGAATTAGAAATGCGTCTTTATTTGGGGTACTTACTTAATTCACAATTCTAGATAGTCTTCTAGCTATGACAAAGTCTAAGAATTTTATTTTTAAATAAATTATTATCATATTTTTCTGTTACCATTTTTTGGTTGGTTTTCCATGCAGTTTGTGCCTACTTCCAGGGGGAAGACACCTACACACATTTACTCTTCTCTACTTTCTTTACAAATTTGAATACGAAAAAGAGAGCCAGGAATCGCCAAAAGCTGGTTACTCCAAGACCCTAGGCATTCTGTCAAAATCTAACTTGGATGATCATCTAAAATACTTATCATTTTATTAATATCAATATGTTCATTCAGATGGTAATAAGATTTTCACTTGATTTCTAAATCACTGATCTTAAGTGAAAAATATCAAAATAGAGGACTTCACAAATATTATCATTTAGAACATCCTCACTTTAAACAATCTAAAGTTATTTTTAATGTTGAATCAATCATACTCTGACCTTCTCCATAGGAAAGGAAAATGTAAATATCCCAGACAGCAGAGAGCAAACTGTCATAAAAATAAAACTGTACTTTCAAATAGCTGTAGTCCACAGCACAGCTCTAACCCAAATTGTCATTTCAGCTGCTTCACATTATTAGAAAATACTTACCTTCTAGGTTTGAACATGAAAGAAAAGGACTCTTAGTCTATCAGCTTCCCTAACTAGGAGATTCATGTATTTGTTGGGGTGATATAAAGAAACTGATAGTGCAATTTAATAAGTATAATGCAGAGAGGGTTTGGAGACTCTTTGCAAAGCTGTTGAAGGGATGAGAAAGAACACAAGAGACTGCAGTAATCTTTGGTTAGAGTGATTTTTATCACCCCTAGTTTGAAAGGGCCAGAGGCAGAGCAAGTTTACTAACTTTAGGATAAAGTAGACTCATCAGGAAAAGAGCAACCACCTAAGCTTAAGGGACAAAGCCAATCACCCATGGGAAGCCAGTGTTAAAAATATTTGATCTTGCTCTCTGCTTTCCTGAGAATACAAATCATTCACTTTAACTCATTGAATTCACTCAGCAGTCAGAAGAAAAGGAAGCCTCTTGTTGGAATTCATACTAAGAAGATCAGAAAGTGTAGTGGAAAAGAGAGGAATAGAACTGCAGGTGCAAGTAGAAGTCAGTGTCCAAAAAGAAGTGTATTTGTATTGTTCATTTGACCTCATTTATTTTAGTATGCAAGCGTATGCTTAAAAATATTTCAGCCTTCTTTTTACTATATATGCAATTAATCATTATTTATTGAGAGATTATATATCCATCATTACTTCAATGATCTCATTTTTAGCTTTCTTCTTCTTTATTAATGGATGCAGTAATTTCTGGCATTCCCCTGAGAATGTTAATTCAACTTATTTGGAAGTCCTCTTTTTATTGCTCTCTGCTGTCTTTCTTCTCATATTTTTTACATCTTTCTTTTGTTTTATGTTATTTTAAATCTTACCCCATGCACTTACAATGATGGCACTTCTCTGAATGACTGTTGATTTTCTTCCTTTCTTTCTTTTTTTCACATTGTCTACATTTTTTTTAAGTTGAGTTTTTGCTAGACTGTTATTACTGAGCAATCCTTTGGTGGAGAAGGAGGTTCATGCTGCTACCGGCTACAATTTGCCTCATTTGCAGTCAGATCAGGCTTTTTGTCAGAGAGAGGACATGCCTACTAGGCAATATGTATTCAGATATTTCCAACTGATCACTGCCCTTTCTTTCTGATTCAAATTCCCATTCTTAATGTATTTACCTAATGTATGACTCCCTTTTGCCTTTTTAAGCAAGACTCAAAAATGAATACTCTTGAAAAAAACTGATTAATTTGGCTAGGTTAAATTTAAAGTCTTCTAGCAAAATAGTTTTACTACATATTTTTTACTAAGAGACAATATGTAAACTATGTACACCAAAGCAAATCTATAAATAATTTAGAAAAATAAAAATATATCAGTAGAAAAGTGGGAAAATGTATAAATAGGTACTTACTGGAAGAATCAAGAGAGTAGTTCTAAAGATCTTAATTACTTATTTAAACTAATTTAATTAAAATTTTAAAAATAATTAGATTTTTCAATAATCAACTAAAACAAATTAAACTTAATAGAACCTTTTATTTTGAGATGCAAAAGCATGAATCAAAGACATTTGTAAAGCTTAAATGTATTCAGGTTGTAAAGCTAACCCATGCAAACCAAACTAGGCCAGGAATTAGACTACATCAGCACCCCAGACTTCCCCAAGTGTCCCTTCCTAAAAGAATCCCTTCTCACCCTAAGTTTTATGTATAATTTTTTTGCTGTGCTTCAAAAAGGTATAGCATGTATGCATCTCTGAACAACATACCTTAGCTTTTTTTGGCCTGCTTTGATAATTAATATGAAATCCTCTTTTGGTATTATTTTGTGCCATACTCCTTTTTTTCAACATATGTTTATGAGTGACAGCCCTGTTGTTGCAAGCAGTTGTAATTTATTTATTTTCACTGCTCTATAATATTTGATTGTTTATATAGATGAGAATTTTCTATTTTATTCCTTATATACATTTGTGTTATTTTAAAGTTTGGGTGCTTAGGAACAAAGTCAATATGAAAATACTTGGACATATGCTCTCAGAATTATATGCATAAGTTTATCTACAACCTATAACTATCCAAGGAATTTTAGGAGCAAACTTATGTGGATACTTATTTAATCACAGACTAACTTTTTTCAAATCAGTTGTATCAATTTATACTTCTTTCTGTGGTACCTAAGACTTCATAAAATTATACCTTCAATCCATGGGTTTAGCAAAATAATTCAAAGTTTAATAAAATCAAATTGACATCTATAATTTAAGACCACTTTAGATGAAAATTTTTGATATCTATTAAATTTTACAATGTGAATAACTTATAAGCACAATTTTCCTTAACTCATCATCTGTCTTATGAAATACTAACACGTGTGCAATAAAATGCAATAGGATGTCAATTACAGCTTTTTAAAAATAGTCAAAAGCCTATTAAATAGATTAAATGTCCACCAATAGAGAAATGGCTAAGAAAATATGACATATCTAAGAGTTAAAGAAATGATAAAGATTAACCTGTGTTGAATCACTAAGATTTCCAATGCATATTAAATTGAAAAATAAAAACATTATTGTGGTTAAAAATATACAAAGTATTAGATTATCAAATCAGACTCACATGCATCGGAGATCTTATGCAAACTTAACTAATAATTTTATGGATAAAAATTATTGTGAGGTACAGATGGAGCAAGGTAAGGTCAGAGAGCACTGTGAGAATCCCTGGGTCCTTTCCTCCCACATCACATGTGCTTTGAAAAAGGATAATAGATGATGATTCTGAGTAAGATGTGCGGTCATCTCACCTACACAGAGGAGATATTTAGATCACAAAATATCTCATTTTGTCTTTAGGTGGTCCAGGAAACTATGCCCCATGAGTCAAAGAGATTTAGGTTTTATTATAAACAATCCTAGAGAAGAAATCACAGCACATACATTCTTCTAAAAGCATTCTGTAGGTAAGATATTCCTTCCTCGAAACTTCTTAGTTCATTTGCCAAGAGGTTAGCCAGTTGTATGGTTACCAAAAAACCTGCCTTCTTTGTCTCCAGCATGTTTCTTATTAAAGAGAATGAATGAATTGCAGAACTGTTGTTTGCACATTTACTTTTAAATGGTTTATCAGTAAAATATGTGAGAAAACATTTTTAAAATAAACTTATGTGATTGCTTTGGAAAATGTCTGGAAATACGCAAACCACACTGGTAATAATGGCCTTCTGGGGATGAACCAACACACAATAGATTTACTGGTAATCGTTTGATTTTTTCAAAAGTACTACATTCCTGTATAACTTGCATGATTAAAATGTATTTAATATAATTTCCACCTGTGATAATTTTCTTGTGTATAAATAGGACATTGCTCTTGCTATTAGCAGCTATATACTCTAATATTTATAGTTGAACCACAGGGGTTAGCAGACTTTTCAGCCCATACACTGAACCTGTCCTATTGCCTGTTTTTGTACAACCTGCAGCTAAGAATGTTTTTACATTTTTTGAATAATACAAAAATATCAACAAGAATAATAGTTCATAACATAAAATTAACAAAATTTAATATTTGTGTCTATGAATAAAGTTGATAATATCGTAGCCACATCCATTTGTTTGCATATTGTCTACTTTCTTGTTACAACAGGGTTTAGTAGTTGCGACAGAGACTTCTACAATGTTCCCAAAGCCTAAAATATTTACTGTCTTGCCCTTTATAGAAATACTTTGCTGACACTGTGACTCATAATAATGTTTGCAACTACTTTTTGAATAAGCTCAAAAGTTTACACACACACTCCTAAAATATTTTTATATTGCTCTTTATAGAAATAATTTGCTTATCCCTGTGAATTATAGTGATGTATACAACTGATTTTTGAACAAGTTAAAAAATTTAACTGGGGTGGTGGCTCACACCTGTAATACCAGCACTTTGGGAGGCTGAGGCGGGCAGATCACCTGAGGTCAGGAGTTCAAGACCAGCCTGACCAATGTGGAGAAACCCAGTCTCTACTAAAAATACAAAATTAGCTGGGTGTGGTGGTGCATGCCTGTAATCTCAGCTACTCGGGAGGCTGAGGCAGGAGAATCGCTTGAACCTGGGAGGCAGAAGTTACAGTGAGCCGAGATTGCACCATTGCACTCCAGCCTGGACAACAAGAGCAAAATTCGTCTCAAAAGAAAAAAAAAAAAGAAAAAAAGAAAACATGGTTGAAAGTCAATATCCATGTGATAAATTGAGTTAGAAAGCCAATGAGAGCTTAGCTAATTTAAAAGTGATGGAATTCACTATCAAAACTTTTCAGAGAGTTAGAAAAAATATGGAAAATTAGTGAAAATGTAAGAGAATGAGGCTCGAAATATCAAGATAATTAAACTGCAAACTTTAAGAAGGCAGGAAAGGTATCCTTTAATTAGTTTGTCTTGTCCAACTAATGGTTAGTTGAATGCCATGCACATAACACATCCCTTTGAGTACTTATTGAATAAATGTAGAATGTCATTCTGGAATAAATTGAGGCAAGAAACTAGAGGGATAGCAGTGTGAAAAGTTAGATTAATTTATTTGGTACAGAGTCAGTAAATTTAAGTGGGCCATTTGAAACAACAAGCTAAAAAGAAAACCAAATAAGCATTTTCAATGCATAGAAATGCAACCATTTTTCTCCTTCTGTACTTTATCCATTCAAACACTGCTTGAAAAAAAAATATAACTTTCAGTCTTGCTTTTTTATCTCCACCAAACTCAGATAATTTTGGTCGTTGATGACCTTTCTAAGCTAATTCCTGTTTTAGAATGCTATGGATGAATGAATCTCAATACTTCTTTTAACCAATTTATTTTATTCCATTTCCTAAGGAATAGAAACTTTTTACCTCCAACCCAGGGGAGCTATGAAACAAACTCCCCATTTATTTCCAATCTAAACACATTTGATAAAACAGGCAGAGGAATTTTTTTATCAGATCTGTATTTTAAATTTTCATGACTGTTGTTCAAGAGTTTCCACTCTTCTTTATAAATATGTAGAGGCTTAAAATTCTTTTCTGAAAAATAAACTGCTACTTTAAATGATTTTAACTCATTTTTATAATACCCTTTTTTATTCTCTGATGATCTCTTGCTGTTTTTCTTTCTCTAGAAATGATCTAAGAATAAATTAGCTGATATACTAAGAAAGGTTCACAAAATGAGTCCTTCACCTGTACAGCACCTCTTCTAAATAACAGAGAGATTACAAATCCAATGTATTTAAACTCTGAGTTGTCTATATGTGTAGTGTTAAAAAATGTAGCTGTCAGTTTTAACAGCTTTTCTCCTGAGATTTCAGTGGCTAGCTAATGATCTCTTTTAAGGATTAGGACAATTTCTAGATAGTGAAATGGCAGGAAAACATATCAAATACATATTTTTCCATTATAGTATTGTGAGGATTGTAAAGTCTTACTTAATGTATATCACTTCTAATTTTTAGGATACATAGAAATATTTGCTAGTAGAAATAAATGGCAAGTGTTTACTTGAAGATGGTTTAGAAAGACACTTTTCTTTTTTAATTTGAATTGCTACTGTAAATGTCATCACATGTATTTCAGTATTGTCTATGTCAACTTTGTATCTGAAAAACAGTGTTATGAATTGGGCATTATATCACATCTTCATAAATTAAAAAAGAAACATAATAACTATTGAAGTGGAATGAGGAAGGTGTGGGGAGACACAGAATTTTTCAAAAGTAGTAACAAATTCAGGCATGTATTAGTCAGCTGAACATATCATAACTTAAATGATTTAAATTAGGTATATGTTTATACCAATAAATTTTAAATTCTTAATTCTAACCTCATCAAATACCAACAAAGAATACCCTTCCATATTAATACACTTTGGGAATTAAGATAAAGTATATGTAATTAAATCATCAAACTCCTTTTGTTGTTTAGCAGGTAGTTTGATATAATCAGAGAAATTGTGTTCTCATTATATATTTGTCACTTAATGAATGAATGTAGAATCTTAATCAGGCTATCTGACTTCTTTAGTGACATTACCCTTTTTTCAACCAACACATCAAATTAGTAATATTTATCCTACAAAAATAATGTGAAGATAAATGAGATAAGATATATAATAGTCACAAATACTTATTGAATAAAGCTGTTTTTATTTATATATTTCTATGTACTTACTAGATATGTTCTTTTTAAATATTTTATTATGGTATATGTCAAGTCTTTTACTTCTTTTTTTATACTTAGTGTATTATAGAACTCACCATCCAATAAAATTGTAATACAATTTTCTTGATTTACTAATCCTAGGTAAAAAAAAAATATATATATATATATATATATATTGTCTTCTGTTTGAGTTATGCTTAGTTGATGGCATTTTCAATAATCTCTCTGATTCTTCTTTTTCCTGTTTAAACTACTCTCATTCTCACTGTGGCCTAGATTTCTTTTTCCCTAATATTGCCTTCAGAGGCTAAGTTTCTAATATAATAACAATTTCAGTCTTTACCACTTCTCTCTAGAATCGTGATTTAGACTAGGTTATTAGAGTAAACGATATTATTCCAAATTTTTTTTTAATGGGCTAGCATCCAAAAAGCTTAAGAATTCTGGGGGAAAATGACATAATTAAGCTAGATTATTTTAATTTAAATTCAGAATTAAAAATCCTTTTCAATAGCTTCTTTGTCTTTATTCAATTTAACAAGCATTTGTTGAACTGATTATATTTTGAATTCTATTTTTTCTTTTATTTTTAGTTGTCACATAATTATACGTATTTATGGGATACAGAGTGATATTTTGATACATGTATACAATATGAAATAATCAAATCAGAGTAATTAGCATATCTATCACCTTGTACATTTGTCATTTCCTTGTGATGTGAATATTCAGAATTCTGTCTGGTAGGTTTTTAAAAATATTCACTAAATTATTGTTAACCTAATTCACCCTACAGTGCTACAGAACACTAGAGCTATTCCTCCCTTCTAGCTACAACTTTGTTACAAAGTTAACTTTGCTTACCAACCTCTTTTCATCCTCTTCTTATTCCCATCCTTTCCAGCCTCTGATAACCATAATTCTACTTGCTGCTTTTATAAGCTCATTTTTAGCTCCCACATATAAGTGAGAACGTGGTTTTTCTCTCTCTGTGCCTGTCTTATTTCACTTAACATAGTGTCCTCCAGGCTCATCCACGTTGTAACTAATAACATGATTTCAATTCATTACAAAACTTAAAAGGATACTCAACAGTGCCAAACATTCTATTTTAGTTTCCCAATGCATTCATTCCCACAGCATTCATAACAATAACCTTCTACAAAGTTACCACATGTCTTATGCTAAATTGATGGGATCTCCCAATATTAAGTAAATAGAATTAATCAGACAAGAACAGTTTCAACACAAGTTTCACAATTCGTCTCCATTTACTACTATTTTTCCCTCCATTCCATATCTGAACTATTTCTTCTATCAAAATTCTGTCCCTTAGCTCTCCCTCTCATTTTAGTATTATCATTCTCATTAATGAATAATTCCCTTTTTGTTAAAAGTTTACATTGACCTACTGTTGTCCTTCAGTTATCAACTTACTTTGTATTCTTTCTTTGAAAGAAATCAATCAAACAATAGAAAGTCTCCTTCAATATTTCCTGTACTGTCTTCAACCCACTTAGCTGCGTACTTTCTATTTTCTCTGCTTACTCACTTTTTCCCCTGAGTGTTCTCAAGCATTTTCACGGGTTTAAAGGCCAGTTACATGATAGCATCTCAGAATATTTCCAATTTTGGCATAGTCTCTGAGTTAGAGCTTTGCATAGTCATCTACTTACTTAATATCAAATGTGGATTGTTTTATAGACAACTGAAATTCATAATGTTTTAAGTAGAATTTTGTTATTTTCTCTGCTTCCCAGTTTGTGTGTGTATGTTTGTTTGTTTACTTCAGCTGGTGTTCCCATTGATTTTATCTTACCTAATACACCAAAATTCTATCAGTAGCTCTTTTCTTCAAACTTGCACTTATCTTAAATGTGTATTTCATTATTTTGAACAAAGTCTCCACCTTCTTGTCCTTTCACTTTAATAGTTTTCTAATTCATTTCCTTGTGTTTATTCTTGTCCCTGTAAAAATTATTCTTGGTTTAAGAGGCAGAGATATATATGTATTATAAACACAGGGAAACAAATTAGATATAAACCAATTATTATAAACCAATGTAATAATAATAATATATATTACATTTTTTCTATGTTTTTTTTTATTTCTTCTTTTTCTTTTTTATTTTTTGTAATGTAAGTAGATTCTTTCCCTCCTCTGCCTTAAATCCTTTAGTTACTTGTGGAGTACAATTACAAATCTCCAGGATGCTAAAGCTCTGCTCTGCTGTCTACAACCACAGGCACCATTCAAGCCCCTCACTCCTAATGAGACAGGGCTCTTTCCATTCTTGAAACACAGTTTTTCCCCATGTCAGGGTTTTGCACAAGGTAACATCTTGTCTTTGAAGCTTCATAGTTTGGCTTGTTAATCAAATTGTTCCTTTTCCATATTTAAGTCATCACTTTACATTTCATTTTCTTGGAGAGGTCTTCACATGACTCCAAGCTATCACCAGTTATGTGCTATCATAGAACATGGTTAATCCAGAAATAGTGATAACTTTCATCACTATCTATCATTCTTTGGTTTTCTTTACATTTATTTTATATCTTAAACACTGTAATATAAAAGACCTCAGGGATGGACCATGAATTTCATATTTAGCACAATACTTCAGAAGATTCATACTATCCTTTTTCTTTTTATTCATTTTACTTTAAAATTTTCATTTTGAACTACTTTAAAGCTTACAAAAATATATTTTAAAAAATCAAGAATTCCTATATATTCTTCACCCAGCTTCTTGACTGCTAACACCATCTCTAAGAGGACAGTTGCTCACATTAGGAAACTGATATGGAATTAGTTACTTATCTACAGACCTTATTTACATATTTTGCTCATGGTTCCACTAATGTTTTTTAACTAGGATCAAAATCAGGGTCACATATTGCATTTAGCTACTACATTTCTTTTTTCTTTATTCGAGCGCAATGGCTCACACCTGTAATCCCAGCACTTTGGGAGGCCAAGGCAGGCGGATCACGAGGACAGGAGATCCAGACCATCCTGGCTAAAACGGTGAAACCCCGTCTCTACTAAAAGTACAAAAAAATTAGCCTGGCGTGGTGGCGGGCACCTTTAGTCCCAGCTACTTGGGAGGCTAAGGCAGGAGAATGGCGTGAACCCGGGAGGTGGAGCTTGCAGTGAGCAGAGATCACGCCTCTGCACTCCAGCCCGGGCAACAGTGCAAGAATCCCTCTCAAAAAAAAAAAAAGTTAAAAAAGAAAATTCAGCTTTTCTTTCTGTCTTTCATGCCCTTGATAAGTGTTTTTTGTAGATTATTCTGAAGTTTGATTTTTTTCTAATATTTCTTCATGGTTAAATTCACATAATACATTTTGGCAAGAATGCCACAATGCCAAGGTTGTCTTTCTCAGTGCATCATATCAGGAGGCACATGATATCATCGTGTCCTAATATTGTTGATGTTAACTTTGATCACTTGAATAAGATATTGTCTGCCACATTTCTCCACTTTAAAGTTACTATTTTTAAAATCAGTATTTTGTTGAGAGATACTTGGAGACTATGTAAATATCTTGTTTCTTGTAATTGTATCCACTAATTTTAGCAGACTTGTCTGCAACAATTATATGGTATTTGCCAAGAAATGAGAATCTATTTCCACTATTTTTTCTATATTTATTGATTAGAATTCTACTGTATGGAAAAGCTTTCCTTTGTCCCCCTTTTCTTATTTATCCAATTATTTATTTATATTAGTGTGGATTCATGTGTATTTGGTTTAATTAATCTGAATAATCTATTGCCATCATTATTTATTCCCTTGCTCAATTTATCTCAGTTTGGGTCACTGAGAGCCACTTCTAGTTAGCTCCTATGTTCTTTGGCATGTCTCCATCATTAGTTGAGACTTCCTTATTTTCTTAACAACAACAGATGTCTCAGACCCATTTTGTTCTTTCTGCCCCATGCACCTAGAATCAGGCATTGATCCAAGGATCTCTGTATCCTTTTAAAGAAGAAAAGAGTGAATCCAAGATTTGAATGCTAGATGTGCTGATTGCTATTAAAATGTTATTGCTTCTAGTCTTAGTGGTTAAAATTAAGAAATATATACACATTCGGCCGGGCACTGTGGCTCACACCTGTAATCCCAGCACTTTGGGAGGCCAAGATGGGCGGATTACAAGGTTAGGAGATCGACATCATCCTGGCTAACATGGTGAAATCCCGTCTCTACTAAAAATACAAAAAAATTAGCTGGGCGTGGTGGCGGGTGCCTGTAGTCCCAGCTACTTGGGAGGCTGAGGCAGGAGAATGGCGTGAATCCAGGAGGCAGAGCTTGCAGTGAGCCGAGATCAGGCCACTGCACTCCAAGCTGGGCAACAGAGCAAGACTCCATCTCAAAAAAAAAAAAAAAAAAAAAGAAATATACACACATTCACACACAAGCATGTGCATATACGTCTATTTATATATCTACACATTCTTTTCAATTTCTAGCTAACGTAGAAAAAAAGTAAACTTAAGTATATATTGATAGTTTTGATTTTGATTGAACACCATAAGTGTTATTCTAGTCTCCACTCCCCTTCATTTCTAAATTCTTTTTCTAAAACGGAATCACTTAGTTTTGTTTTAGTTAATATACTTAATATAATTAAGTATTTGCTTTTTATTTTTATTTTTTTAAATTTCAACTTTTAGATTTGAGGATATATGTGAGGGTTTGTTACGGAGTATATTGCATGATGCTGAGGTTTGGGGTATGACTGAACCCATCACCCAGGTAGTGAGCGTAGAACCCAAGAGGTATTTTCTATGGCACTTTACACATTCTAGAAAACTGGTTGTTAATTAGCACAAGCACTGATAATAGTGCCTGATATATTTACTACTGAAAATATATGTTAAATTAAAAACAAATGTATAAATTAATGGTTGAATATCATAATAATTACTCAAAATGTAACATAATTCCAAAGGAGAAAACTTTTTTTCTAAAAATACTCTTTCAACTGCTCTTTCTGATTTACCATTTTCCCCAAATCTGTGGTTGCTTCATTATTGTTTGGAATTTTGCATTAGTTGTCAATAAACAAAAAATATGGATCATATCACAGCTCTTTCATTGCTTTCATTTCTTGAGATATATGAATGTATGTGATATATTTGATGTCCTGTATTTTATCTTTATTGCTTTTTGTTACTTAAGAACATCTAGAAAAGAAGATAAATATTAATCATGTCAGAAATTATCAAAGGTTGATTACAATAAAAATTTCTCTAATGTGATAACCACTCAAAAACTTCCTTCTTCATCAAAACACAGTATTTTTTTAAAAATAGAGTGCTTCATTTTTATTTCACAGAAAATAATCAAATAATGATAGCCAGAATATTATGAACCAGAGTCACATAGGATATTCTAATAATACTACTTGTGAAAGAAGTATTGAGGAGGTCTTAGGACCAAAGAATATTTGTTTAATAGTGTCAGAATTCATTTTAACACCATAAAAAGGATATGTATTTGTTCAATTTTCACTCACTGCACAAAGAATTAGATAAAAGAAGATTTTCAGTAATAGCATTCATTTTGAGTCTTACCAATACTTTCAGTTTTGATATAACAAAAAGGCTATTAGCTTTTACTCTGTTGTGTTGAATTTTGATGATTTCTGACAGTCTTCACTGAGATGCTCAAAGAGATGAGACTTGCCAGTCGAATAACTTAAGATCTCATTAAATTTACCAGCAACATAAAAGCTATTTCTGCCTCTTAACTTTTTGATGTGTTGCCTTTTTCTAATCCTCTTCTCAGGACCTATTTAAAAGACAATAAAAATTGTGTTTTTGTGTGTCGAAAAGTTTCTCCATTATCAAGAGAGTAGTCAGTTCTTAACTTTAGAATGATTGCATATATAGATATGAAAAATAAGCAAACAATTATTAAGAAAACTAATCAAATATTTTACTAACATTCAGTAATTATAACAAAATTATTGTGCATTGTATTTTGTAGCATTTATGCAGAGGATATACTAACCTGTTTAAATTTTTAGACAGAAATAGTAAAAAAAAGAACATTGTCATTTTCAGGAGCAAGAAAGTAACCTGTGAAAAAGTGAATGCTTTTCTTCAAATAATATGCTAACGAAAGGCTGAGATATTAATGTCTAAATATTATAAAACTTTCATTTTAATATAATGTTTTACTTTATATTTATATTGTATTGTCTAACAAAGAAATGTCAGTCTTGTTACACCTGAGAACTTGAACTGGCAATCTACATATTGTTGTTGAAACAATTTTAAATTAAACATACAATGAGAGAGAAAAATGATTCTGTTGTCTCAATTTTAAAAGGAATATTTTGAAGAAATAATTTTCCATATAATAGCTTGTTATGATCTTGCCTTTTAGCCTCCCTGGATAAAGAAATGCATACTTAATAATCATTGAAGGAAGACAATTTTCCTTGTTTTCTGCAAATTAAAAATATATTAGGGTATTAAATACATAATTCAAAATATACAGAATAAAGGTATTATAGAACCTAAGAATTATATACATAAAGTAATGAATACACATACAAATAGTATAAAAATACTAAAATAGTATTTGCATATTGATTAATTACTATGGGTATTATATAACTCAGTTTCTACATTGCCTTTCTATTCTTACTTATTATAATAGATACATTATAATTACTAATACATATAAACTACTTATAGTTTATATGAATGTGTTATATGTACATGTATATTATAATAACTAACACCTATAAACTATTCACAGTTATAACATACATATTATAATAACTAATAAATATAAACTATTTATTGTCAAAACTGTTTTTAACTATTAAAAGATAAAGCACACAGATATGTTTTCTTTACTAGGTATTCCCAGAAGCACTCATAAAACTCGGGGTTTTCGTATAGCAGTGATTACAGACTTGCTATTTTTATTATTCCCATTTTATAGATTAAGAGCACAAGGCTCGTATTAGTGTTATTTAGCCATGTCATAGAGCCAGTTCCCAGATATTTTTTTCCACTTGTTTTGTCATGAAGAATGAGAAGTAGAATCAGCATCAAGTTTGTGCTAAACAAGTACAATAATAAGAAAGCACAGCAAATGCTGACTAGACTGTAAGAATATTTTTGCTTTTAGGCTACCTGAAAAAGATAAGATATATGAGGCGATCAAACTGAATAATTGTATAAACAAGAGGAATTAGAATATAAGTAAGCCAGGAAAAATAGGAATAGGCCAAAAAAACACACATACCCATTTCTTATTTAAACCTACAGGGAGACAAATTCATTCAATCTATACATATTTATTTTGCTACCTCAAGAGAGATAAATATCTTCTCTAAGAAAAATCCCACTTTACTTAATATGTATCACATTATCTCATAAATAACATATTACTAAAACAGAGAGCAACCAAAAGTGTTTTACTCTTTTTTTTTCAGAGATGTTTTGCTCTTGTTGCCCAAGTTGGAGTGCAATGGCATGATCCCGGCTCACTGCAACCTCCACCTCCCAGGTTCAAGCAATTCTCCTGCCTCAGCCTCCCAAGTAGCTGGGCTTACAGGCATGCACCACCATGCCTAGCTAATTTTTGTATTTTTTTTAGTAGACACGGGATTTCACCATGTTGGTCAGGCTAGTCTCGAACACCTGACCTCAAGTGATCCACCCGCCTCGGCCTCCCAAAGTGCTGGGATTATAGGCGTGAGCCATCACGCCCGGCCTCATTTATTTTCATATAAAATATAGGGTCAAGTATGTTGAGATATTAGTTACACTATATTTTGCTCAGTATTGCCTGAGAGTTGGATTATTTTATCATTGTAGAGAATAGCTTCTAGATTATGAGAATATTAAATAAAATAAACTGGAGAGACGCTCAGCAGCAAACTATGGTATGTAAGTATATATGTAAAAATGTGTCTATTTATCTATCTAGTCTATCCTATCTATCTATCTATCTATCTATCTATATATATCTATCTATCCATCTATCTATCTATCTCCTTTTCTTTCATTTATGTCTGGATCTGTACCAAATACCAGGCAGAGGAGTTAGGAGAAATAACTGAAAAACCCATGGGTGACATCACCAACTAAAACAGGTGACAAATAATCAGCATAAAACCCAGAATACAAGAGTAATTGTCCTAATCCTTGGCAGCATATGGCCAGTACCAGCTGGAGTTACTGGCAAAGATAAAATGAAGATAAAAGGAAGTATTGTAAGATCTTACCTATCAATAAACTACAACAAGAAATCATCAATAATGCTCACTCCCAAAAGAAAAATACACTTACTCTGAAGAAAAACAATTGGAATAAAATCAAAATTAATCAGAGAATCAGATAATCTGAGACAAGTAAGATAATTTTTAGAAAATAATTTTTAGAAAAAAATAATTTGAAGGTACATAAAATCAAATAGAAGTGGTACAAGCTACAGTAAGAGATATAGAGTATAAAAAGAAGAGTAAAAACAGAAATTGAGAGATTAAAAACATCTAAAAATTTTCTGAACATTTCTAAACATAGAACTTAGGCAAAGAATAGTAATACCCATGTAATGGTTATCTCTAAGAACAAAAATTAAAATAAAAAATAATATTAATTATCAGCTTAAGGAGATTTTGGGCTGAGACAATGGGGTTTTCTAGATATACAATCATGTCATCTGCAAACAGGGACAATTTGACTTTCTCTTTTCCTAATTTAATACCCTTTATTTCCTTCTCCTTCCTAATTGCCCTGGCCAGAAACTCCAACACTATGTTGAATAGGAGTGATGAGAGAGGGCATCCCTGTCTTGAGCCAGTTTTCAAAGGGAATGCTTCCAGTTTTTGCCCATTCAGTATGATATTGGCTGTGGGTTTGTCATAGATAGCTCTTATTATTTTGAGATATGTCTCATCAATACCTAATTTATTGAGAGTTTTTAGCATGAAGCGTTGTTGAATTTTGTCAAAGGCCTTTTCTGCATCTATTGAGATAGTCATGTGGTTTTTCTCTTTGGTTCTGTTTATATGCTGGATTACATTTATTGATTTGCATATATTGAACCAGCCTTGCATCCCAGGGATGAAGCCCACTTGATCATGGTGGATAAGCGTTTTGGTGTGCTGCTGGATTCTGTTTGCCAGTATTTTATTGAGGATTTTTGCATCAATGTTCATCAAGGATATTGATCTAAAATTCTCTTTTTTGGTTGTATTTCTGCCTGGCTTTGGTATCAGGATGATGCTGGCCTCAAAATCTCCTTAAGCTGATAAGCAACTTCAGCAAAATCTCAGGATACAAAATCAATGTACAAAAATCACAAGCATTCTTATACACCAACAACAGACAAACAGAGAGCCAAATCATGAGTGAACTCCCATTCACAATTGCTTCAAAGAGAATAAAATACCTAGGAATCCAACATACAAGGGACGTGAAGGACCTCTTCAAGGAGAACTACAAACCACTGCTCAATGAAATAAGAGAGGATACAAACAAATGGAAGAACATTCCATGCTCATGGGTAGGAAGAATCAATATCGTGAAATTGGCCATACTGCCCAAGCTAATTTATAGATTCAATGCCATCCCCATCAAGCTACCAATGACTTTCTTCACAGAATTGGAAAAAACTACTTAGAGTTCATATGGAACCAAAAAAGAGCCTGCATCACCAAGTCAATCATAAGCCAAAAGAACAAAGCTGGAGGCATCACGCTACCTGACTTCAAACTATACTACAAGGCTACAGTAACCAAAACAGCATGGTACTGGTACCAAAACAGAGATATAGATCAATGGCAGAGAACAGAGCCCTCAGAAATAACACCGCATATCTACAACTATCTGATCTTTGACAAACCTGAGAAAAACAAACAATGGGGAAAGGATCCCCTATTTAATAAATGGTGCTGGGAAAACTGGCTAGCCATATGTAGAAAGCTGAAACTGGATCCCTTCCTTACACCTTATACAAAAATCAATTCAAGATGGATTAAAGACTTAAACATTAGACCTAAAACCATAAAAACCCTAGAAGAAAACCTAGGCATTACCATTCAGGACATAGGCATGGGCAAGGACTTCATGTCTAAAACACCAAAAGCAATGGCAACAAAAGCCAAAATTGACAAATGGGATCTAATTAAACTCAAGAGCCTCTGCACAGCAAAAGAAACTACCATCAGAGTGAACAGGCAACCTACAAAATGGTAGAAAATTTTCACAACATACTCATCTGACAAAGGGCTAATATCCAGAATCTACAATGAACTCCAACAAATTTACAAGAAAAAAACAAACAACCCCATCAACAAGTGGGCAAAGGATATGAACAGACACTTCTCAAAAGAAGACATTTATGCAGCCAAAAGACACATGAAAAAATACTCATCATCACTGGCCATCAGAGAAATGCAAATCAAAACCACAATGAGATACCATCTCACACCAGTTAGAATGGCAATCATTAAAAAGTCAGGAAACAACAGGTGCTGGCGAGGTTGTGGAGAAATAGGAACACTTTTACACTGTTGGTGGGACTGTAAACTAGCTCAACCATTGTGGAAATCAGTGTGGCGATCTCTCAGGGATCTAGAACTAGAAATACCATTTGACCCAGCCATCCCATTACTGGGTATATACCCAAAGGACTATAAATCATGCTGCTATAAAGACACATGCACACGTATGTTTATTGCGGCATTATTCACAATAACAAAGACTGGGAACCAACCCTAATGTCCAACAATGATAGACTGGATTAAGAAAATGTGGCACATATACACCATGGAATACTATGCAGCCATAAAAAATGATGAGTTCATGTCCTTTGTAGGGACATGGATGAAATTGGAAATCATCATTCTCAGTAAACTATTGCAAGGACAAAAAACCAAACACTGCATGTTCTCAGTCATAGATGGGAATTGAACAGTGAGAACACATGGACACAGGAAGGGGAACATCACACACCAGGGACTGTTGTGGGGTTGGGGGAGGGGGGAGGGATAGCATTAGGAGATATACCTAATGCCAAATGATGAGTTAATGGGTGCAGCACACCAGCATGGCACATGTATACATATGTAACTAACCTGCACATTGTGCACATGTACCCTAAAACTTAAAGTATAATAATAAAAAATAAAATAAAATAAAATAAAATAAATTAAATAAAGATAAATAAATAAAATCAAAAGCTACTCTGGTCCTGAGTGTTGAAAATAAATTATCTTTAACTCATAAAAAAAAATAATAATAATAATATTAATTATTTGAGCATGAAGGTAAAAGGATAAGAAGTTTATATTGATAATAGACTTCTTGATAGCAACATTTTATACAGGATTATAATCAAGAAATGGTTTAATGATTATGAAACAGATAACACAGTAGTGAGATGAGATTTTATTCGTCCAAACTATGAATCATGTCTAAGGAATATAGAACATCATGAATATTTATGATTTTAAAAAACATTGTTCCTATGATTGCTTTTTTAGAAATGTCCTACTTACTGACAATAAGACAAGCATCATGTGAAACTTCTGGATAAGGACTAAATATGTTTAATTTTATAATTAAGAACAAGTAATGGGGATTAAAGTGACAAAACATGATGCTATTAAGTGTGTTAAATATGAAGAAATAATGCAACTCAACAACAAACAGAAAAAAGGAGAAGAAAAAGAAAGTAGACCAATCTTAATGACTGTCTCAGGAGTATCTAACTGCTGTTAAAAAAATATAGAATTAAAGTAAATATTAAGCAAAAAGAGTGAAGAAAGGAAAGAGAGTTTACTAGAGAACAGTATTATTAATCATTGAAGAAATCAATAGACAGTATTAAAACACACTAGAGGACTAGTGTATTTTATTATAATATTATCATAAGATAATAATAAGAATAAACATAGAAACATTTATAAATACCAAATGAGTATATCCTGCCCCTCAAATTAAAGTGTAAATATAGGGCAAGATTTTGTATAAATTATTTATATAGCAAAAACTTGTATAATAGAACTTAACACCAGCATAACAGTTATATCAAAGACACAAATGGGCTTAACTCACCATTAAATGGTGTACTTTTAGATTGGCTAATGGAGCAGAATCCAGTCTATTCTGTGTGCAAGAAACATATTGAACAAGGCAATTCAGAATGGTTTAATGTAGAAAGAAGAGCAAAGAGATCTTGTATGATAGCAAGATCCTGAAATAGTTGTCAGAATTTTGCTATGAGACAAGATAAAATTCAAGACAAAATAAATTTAACAGGATAAGGAAGGGAAATTTATTCTCAGAAGGCTTCATGCCTCATTTTACATTAAAAATAAAATATATATTAATAACATGCACAAAATTACAATTTTCATAAAGCAGAAATAACAGAAGTTGAAAGAAGAAATAGATATTAAAACTGGAGATTTTAACATAGCTTATTAATTGGTAAGTCCTTGAAAAATGCAAATAAGCCTCACTTTTAGTAATTAAAAAAAATTAACACAAATACTGACAAAGACTCTCTCCTTCATCGAACTTTAGTCAGATTTTTGAGCTCTCCTCTCAACTAGATCTTCACCTAGGCCTCTGTCCTTGCCTGGTCTCCATAGCTCATTTTAAACAAGAATCCTTAAGTCCATATAGAGAGAATCTTGATATCTGATCACCCTGAGTTGCCTTCAGCAAAAATCTTGTTAATTTGGTTTAGCAAGAGTTCCCCTACTTTTGATGTCTCTTCTTAGTAATTTTCCATCCACTGACCCCCTCACACTGCTGTTTTGCTATAAATTTCCATGTGTGCTTGTATTTGGAATTGAGCTCATTTCTCTACTAAAGTCTCTTTTCCTGTGTTGTAATAATTTCTGAATAAAATCTTTCTTTACTGCTTTAATTACCCTCTGGCTCTGGTTCACTTTGACATTATTCTTTGAAGAATCACTTTAGGGGAAAAGAATAAATGCAAGAAGACAAAGTCAGAGACTATTATCCAAATATAGAATGGAGATAATGATGATGGTGATGTCTTGAATAGTGATTGCAATGGACTGCATGGCTGTTGCCACCCTGTCCCTGAAACTTATAGGTGGAAATCCTAACCCTTAAAATGATGGTATTAGGAGGTGGGACTTTCAGGAGGTGTTTACATCATGAGGTTGGAGCCCTTCTAAATGGAACTAGTTCCCTTATATAATGGGCCCAAGAGAGTTCTCTCACTCTCTGACATGTGAGGATATAAGAAGAAAATGGTAGATGGTAGTCTGCAACTTAGAAGAGAGATATCACTGAAACCTGGTCACTCTGGTACCATGGTCTCAGACTTCTGGCCTTTAGAACTATGAAAAAATTGATTTTTGTTGTTTCTAAGCCCCCTAGTCTATAGGTCTTTGTGATAGCAGCCAGAATTGACTGAAACAGTAATAGTAGCAATGGCGATGGAAAGAGTGAATGCATTTGATATATACTTTGAAGAAAGAAATAACAGGACTATCAGTCATGTGGACGTTTGGCATGAGAGAAATGCAAGATGGTAATTAAACAACTTTGTGTCTAAGTCTGAAGGTTGGAGAATAGTCAAAGGTAAAAATAAAGCTATGGGAGTTACCGACACTTACGAGCCTTTTAAAGGAATTATTTATTTTTATTGTTAAATCGCCAATGAAGAGTTGAAACAGACAATAGAAATTAATGCCAAATGAACTGAAAAAATAAGTGTGTTGAAATTGAGTTGGGAATAAAAAGCTGAGGTGGCAAGAAGAAAAGCAAGGTTGGCATATTTTTAAAGAACTCTATGATGAATAATGTTTTGAAGAGGAAGAAATTTTCAACAATTTGAAATGCTGCTGAGACTTTGGGAAATGTGAATGGTGCCTATGTAGAAGTTATTGACAGTCATTGAAACAACACTCCCTTTAGCATTATGTTTAAGAAACTAGATTAGAGTGAAACAAATGGATTCTTAATTCCAGAATTGTGGAGAAATAGAAAATCTAAAAACTTATTGGAAACACAAGAAATGCAACATGAACTATAATAACCATCCATTTCAATAAAATTAGAGAATTTCAGGTTCAGGCCATGATAAAGCAGCACAAACTCACACCCTGAAGTTGGCTATAAAACCTGGGCAAAACATGTTAGACAACTGTTGGAAGACACTGGAGAACAATCAATGTATACAGAGCTTGAGTGGGATTATTATTAAAAAGAAATAATTATAGACTATAAATTACATTCACTCAGATATTTTTCCTCTAATAACATTTCCCAAATACTGATGTGAAGAAAGAAAGCATACACAGAAAGTGAAATTTTACTGTGTTGAGGTGACAGAGATTAGAGTTAAGAGTATCCAGTGTGTATGGGGCTCACAAGACAAATTTCCAAGAAGGAGGTAACCACAGAGAGAGAGCCGGAATATCTGCATACAAATGCCCCTTAAGTGTGGCCGGTATCAAAGATATGTATGCACAAGGTGAGACGTCAAGAAGCCTAGCAGAAATCAATAAATGGGAGGTTGGAGTGCTGAGTTTAGATTTCAGCTAGTGGTTTAAAGAAAGAGGTTGTGGTTCAAACACTGGTAATTATAGAGGATGAGATGGGAATGAGAAACTATATGGCTAAATGTGGTCATTCTTCAGGTTTTAGCTTTTATGCAGGGTGCTGTATGCTGGTTGCTTCCAACACTGTAAAAGTTATTATTTAATTACCTACATATAAAAGATGACCATGAATAGGCATAAGATGAAAGTATGTCATTAACCAAATGATGATTAATTCAATTCTCTATAATTGAGATTCAATTAAAAAGAATATTATTCGTCACATTCACAGAGTAAATGAGAAAAATCACATCATTTCAGTAGATGCAGATACATAAGATCTGTATCCTAACAGATATTGATACAAAGAAGTATTTGATAAAATTCATATTAATTTACTATATATATATGCTCTTATTAAACTAGGATTTAAAAGGCACTTCATTAAGTTGATAAAGTGTATCTTTTGAAATCCTATAAACAATATCTTATGACATAATAATGTGGGAATGTTAGAAGACTTGCTTTTAAACCTGGGAACAAGAAGAGATTCTCTGTTATTTTCCTATGCTGCTGTAACAAATTGCCACAAAATGGGTAGCTTAAAGCAACACAGACTTTTTCTCTTACAGTTCTGAAGGCCAGAAATTCATAATCAGTATCAGTGGTCTAAAACCAAGGTGTGATCAGCATTCTTTTTTTTCCAGAGAACTCACAGGAGAGTAATTCTAGAAATTATTCCGGAAATGCAGCTTCTAGAACTACATTTCTTGGCTCAAAGGCCCCTTCTTCTATCTTCAAAGATAGCAGTGTATAATCTTCAAATATTTCTCCACTTCCATGATCACATAACCTAGATTCTGTGTCAAATCTCCCTCTCCATCACTCTTATAAGGACACTTAAGATTGCATTTAGAGCCCACCAAGATAATTCATGATAATCTTCCAACACAAAATTCTTCACTTATTCACATCTGCAAGTCTCTTTGCCATAAAAGGTTACATTTACACGTACTAAGGATTAAGACCTGACATCTCTTGAGGCCATTATTCAGCCTAATACAGATGTCCTCTCTTGCTGCTTGTTTTACACATTGTACTTTTCTGAATACTTTTGAGAAAGTTTGCTCTAAAGAAGAAAAAAAAGTAGTTATATATTTGTGAGACATGTAGACTGAGGAGAATTACTATTTTTCTAATGTGATATATAAAAGCATATTTATGTGACAATAGCAATAATAGAGAAGATAAATGAACGTTATGCAGAAGGGATAGGATTTGACAATAGCAACCATGAAAGTCCTGCAGGAGAAAAGTTTGGATGGGATACTGAATAAAATTGTAATATTACTTTTTCATGCATATGTTCACACCATTTTTTCACAATGCTTCCTAGATTGCTCTGTATTTCTTTCCCATCTATATATGTATATACATATATATATATAAATTTTGACTGAAAATGATTGACTGGGATGAAAGAAAATGAAAAAGAAAACAGAACAAGGAATTCTCAATTACATAAATAGAATATTATAATTAGTAAACCATGAATAAAAGAAGGCATATGGGCTAGGCACGGTGGCTCACGCCTCTAATCCCAGCACTTTGGGAGACTGAGGTGGGTGGATTATGAAGTCAGGAGATTGAGACCATTCTGGCTAACACGGTGAAACTCCGTCTCTACTAAAAATACAAAAAATTATTCAGGCGTGGTGATGGGCACCTGTAGTGCCAGCTAGTCGGGAGGCTGAGGCAGGGGAATGGCGTGAACCCAGGAGGCAGAGCTTGCAGTGAGCCGAGATCATGCCACTGCACTCCAGCCTGGGCAACAGAGCGAGATTCCATCTCAGAAAAAAAAAAAAAAAAGGAATACTTGGTAAAAAGGTATCCATATATCAGATAAGAAGATGTAAAATCTATGTGCCATCTACTTCTGGAATTTCCACCATAAGGGAATAATAATGATGTAGGGTTTCACTTAAAGGACAGAACTTGTACTTAGTTACTTATGTACACAATCTCTGCCTTACTTGCTTTTGGTGGATCGTATTGTGTCATTTCAATGTGGCCATTATTGTCTTTTATGAACATATACAACAAAGTAATATACCTTTACATAATGTCTACGTCTCTACTGTAATTTAAACCTTAATGGCTCAAAAATGAGAAATTACAAAATAGAGAAAAATGTGTGTTAAATGCATATTAATATAATTTAAATAATATTATATATGATAAGGGTTTGTAAAACTTAACCATTAAGATGGATAGATGAGAAACATAGAAACCTAGAATACAATACTAGAAAATCTAGAAACATAGTAGAGATGAGTTCAACAATTTGATTCTATATAAGAGGTCATCAAACTACAAAGCACAGAGCTAATCAGGCCACTGATCCATTTTGGTAAACAAAGTTTTATTAGAATAAAGTGACATCCTTTTATTTTACATATTGTTTATGGCTACTTATGCACTACGATGGCAAATATTGGTACTTGTGACAGAGATCACATGGCACATACATTCTAAAATACTTAATAGTTGGCCCTTCACGAAAGGTTTTGAGAGCTACTGCTCTAGGAAATCTCAGGTCCAATGTCAGTCATGAATCAGCTTTGCTTAGCACAGCCATGTTTGAAATCCTTTCCAATGACAATAATTGTTACTGCCTCTAGATAGAAGAGTCTAATTATTTTAAGGTTTCATTATTAGGAATGGTTCATTTAATTAAGCCATAGTTGTTACTTCAAGCATAATTAATTAGTGAAGGTATATTGCTTTTATGGGATATAATTAATAGGAAAATAAGTTACTGCTTTGTAGCATAGTTATAATTTAAATGCTGTGGCTTTGTAGAATTTAAAGATAGGGTCTGTTTATTATTAATTATGCCTCCCATCACCTAGCTCGTGTGAGGTAGCTCTGGAATAGCACATTATTTATGTTTGCTGATAATTTATTTTAGATATAATGGTTGGTTAGGAAGGAGTTCATGGTGAAGAAGGTAGAAGTCCCAAAAATATGCCTGAAATGGTGATGGAGAAGATGAATACATGTATTTATTCATTTAATAAATTATGTTGTCATTCAAACAAATAAAAATAGTGTTTACTCTGAACATTCATATACAAATATCTGTTATATAATTAATCGTGTGCTTCTGAATAAAATGGATGAAAGCATAGTTTGTATTATAAGCATTAATTCATTGAAATTTACCCTGAACATTGTTATTTGGTTTTATTAGCAAGAAATATAGCACTTGGAATGGTGGTTTACTAAATACATGTGAAGAACTCTAGATCATAAAGAACCTAAAATATAGAATTTTCAGCATTATTATAATCTATTTAATTGCACATTCAGGTTTATTTGTTACTGAAACTTAGTAACTTGATTTTGGGAGTTTTATGTAGCTTCTGTGTCTTGTTTGTTTGCACAAGTTTGTTTATGGTGAAGTGCAAAGTATTTTAGTAAAAGGGATTTGAGCCACAGATGACAAATAATTACAGGAACATGTAACATAAACTACACTTGGATTTTAAAGCAGGTTTAGATTATATTACTTTGGTTATTATTCTTTGTTTTCAAAAGGGAACGATGGGTTACAGCTATATGCCCAAATATTTAGGCGAAACACTACAAAAGAAGGGTGAAGAGACCTTTTATCTAATGGCCAAAGTAGAAGGTAGCACTCATAAAATATACTGTTTTGTGTAATAAGTGAATGGAATTTTTACACAATTTTTTTGCTTGGGTTAATTGTTTAGGAAACTTTTCTAATTGGCAACTACTTCATAGAAAAACTTGATCCAGACCTATATGTGGAACTTCCCTTTATATTACCTTGCTGAAATTATTGAAGTTAAAAGCTTGTTTTTTCAGGTTGATACTCTCAAGACCTACAAAGACCAGTCACATCGAAGCAATCAGTTGATTACCGTCATGATGCCTGTGTATGTTTATTTCACGTCAGACACACCTGAGGTCTGTAATTGAATACATAAAGAGTGCAACCATGGAAGAAACGAGGTTGGCTTGTGGTGTTCCTACGGCAGCATCAACACAGCTTCAAGTGCACCATGAGCATGAGCAGTGCCAAGAAAATATATTGGCTCTCAACTCTCAGAATACTGCCATGTCTAGAACTTTTGGCCTTGCCAACCACTGGGCAGTAAGAGACAGTAACAAATCACAGCAGATACTGCTTTCTTAGAGCAGTTAAATTACATCAGAAAAACTAAGCTGAGTGATAACAAAACAATTTCTAAATGTCAGGAGCCTAAATCAATTCATTCATAAGTTGCTCATTTCACATGTCCATGGTGTTGCTTATGACTCTACTCATGGGTCATTGTCACCTTTATACCAGGATCTAGGGGACAAAGCAGCCACTCCAGAACATTGAAAGTTACTGTAGTCAAGGAAAAAAAGAATGTTGTGAGGCACACTCTGAGTTTTCGCCTCTAGAAGGCAGCACTTTAGTCTACTAACATTTCAATAAGCAAAAGGAAATCACATTCTATAACTGAATTCAACAGGGCAGTGGGCTATATCCTACCGTGTGTATGAAGAAGCCAAAAACTATGTAACCAATCCTAATGTTTATCACCTTAAATTTATCCATGCATGCTAGTGTGGTCTCTTTCAGTGTAAAAGCAGTCATTGCAGAATCATCACTAGTATCTCAGTATATTATTCAGGGTAATTAATATTAATTTCTGAACCAAACTGCAAATATCTGTGACTTAACACAATTTTTTTTCTTCTCATTCATATAATAATTCAGTAGAGGATTAACTTTCTGAAATTCCTTAAAGGTTTTCACTGAATCCTCTGCATTTAATATAAAGAGGAGTATGAGAAGCATTGCGTGAGGTATCTTATAGCTCAGTCTAAAAGTGGGAAATATAACTTCAACCTACATTTCATTCACCAGTGAAATGGTCTCATCCTACCTGCAATTGAGGCTGAAAAATACAGCATTTCCATATGGTCCAAAGAAGGAAATAATGTTATCATCTCACCAATCTCTGTCAAGGTCAGTCCTTCTGATGCCAAAGTATCTGCTTTAATCTTCCTCCCATTATAAAACACACTGACTTCTCCTCTCAAAATGAAAAATGCAGAGTTCTTTCGAGGTCTGGCATCCAGCTCAAAATTTAGTATCTCTGGCCACTCATAATTCTCCCAATGAAGTCCAGATAAGGTCCTCATTTCTCAGTAAAATCTAAACTTCAAAGACTAAATATGTGTCCTGTGTACAAATATGCAATGGTGAAGTGGGAACAAGATGGCAGCAATAAATATATCTCTATCACCACAGTCATTTGTTCTTGACTGTTTGCAAATCATTTCAGGAAGACATGGTGAAACATCCTACACTGTGAGTGGCAGAACCCCATGTGCACTGCAATCTCATTTCCTACCCTCCAGAGGAGTATATAAACTTTTCCTACACAAATAATGGCCACATTTTTGTATTGATACATTGTAAGTTCTAAGATGTGTTTTTTTAAGAGGAATTAAAATAGAAAAGCATATACCTAAAAGATGTTCCTTGGGATATATCTGCATATATTCTCTACTCTCGTCAGTTTAAATAAAAATACAGTGGTCCCTTGATATCCTCAAGAGATTGGTTCCAGGCCCCCAGAGGATACCAAAATCAGCACATATTCAAGTAATCCTGTGGAACCAGAGTATACAAAACTCAGCCCTCCGTATCTGCGGGTTTTTCATCCCATGGATACTGTATTTTGATCCACATTTCAATGCAGATGCTGATTTTTTTAATTAAAAAAATCTCTATATAAGGGGATGCACACAGCTCAAGCTCATGTTGTTCAAGTGTCAACCGTACTAATTTTTTATTTCTGTCCAGTATAATTTAAATAACATAATTATGTGAACTGCATGCCATTAATTACATATACTAAGAGGTGGCATAACAATGTGTTTAAATTCCAAGAAATGGTGGCTAGCTAATTTAATTCTCATCTCTGCTCTGCCACAGACAAGTTCTGAAGTCTTGAGCAAATCATGAGTATCTGTCCCTAGCTTACTCATCTTAAGAAGGAGCCAGTAAGTAGCAATTATCTTTCAGTGTTCTTATGAGGAGTAAATAACCTGTACACATCAATGCTTAGAACAGAGACTGCCATGTGGTATTATGTCCGGAGTTGGTTCCTGCCGGTGGGTTCGGTGGGTTTGTGGTCTCGCTGACTTCAAGAATGGAGTCGCGGACCTTTGCCATGTTACAGATCTTAAAGATCACATGGACCCAACGAGTGAGTGGTAGCAAGGTTTATTGTGAAGAGCAAAAGGACAAAGCTTCCACAGCATGGAAGGCGACACTAGCAGGTTGCTGCTGCTGGCTGAGGTGGCCAGCTTTTATTCCCGTATTGGCCCTGCCCATGTTCCGTTTTTGTCCTATCAGAGTGACCTTTTTTTCAATCCTCCCTGCAATTGGCTACTTGTAGGATCCTGCTGATTGGTGCGTTTTACAGAGTGCTGATTGGTGCATTTTACAATCCTCTCGCTAGCTACAGAGCACTGATTGGTGCATTTTACAATCCTCTTGCTAGACAAAAAAGTTCTCCAAGTCCCCATTCCACCTAGGAAGTCCAGCTGGCTTCACCTTTCAGTATGTTCTGAATAAATTTGGCTATTAAATATGTGATATGAATTAATCAAGCAGAGAAAAAGTTACTAGTGACAGGGAAAAGGAGAAAATATGTATTCAATATTATTTTGTAAACAATTTATAAATATGCTTCACCTATGAGTTTCTTCTTAGTACCTTAGAAACTATAACACTATGGAAAATTTTGGATAGTTTAGGGAAGTGCATTATTTGGTAATGTGAAAAATAAGATGATTGTGATAAAGCAACTTGGGAAAAAAGAAATGGCATGAATCTTGAGAGCATGTACTTTCTGAGAATGTTCATGTTTAGAAAAGAGCAAGCTAAAAATCTGGAAGCGTATTTGTTGAGAGGCAGTTTTCAATTGGTCTCATGCATTTCTGTGCATCTTGCAATTAGGCACTAGCTTCACATTTATTACAGGTTTTCCTTTTTAAAGATCTTCATATAGTGGATAGCCCTGGAAGATCAAGATATTGTTTATTTATGGATGAGAGAACAGATTTGTTTATTTTCAAGTAAAATGAAGATAGTGTTTTCCTCCACAGAAAACATCAGACAGGTGTGTTTACTGCTCATTTATTAAAGATTTAAGTTTCCTTTACTTGGAGTTCTTCATCTGTGACACAAACTGTGTGTAGCATCAACTTGAACTCCTTGTCATCATCTCCACTAAACTTGAGGGAAAACAGGAACCAGAGCAAACAGGAAGCTCGTGCAACTCTGTTCTGTGCTGCAAATAATGGAAGTCTTTCTGTCTCTGACCAAACAGTTATGTGTCTTTTGCCAGCATCCATAAAACTGAAGCAGGCTAACTTGTAAGCTCAGACCCTTCACAGTTCTTGACAATAGTCCCTTAAAACTGTCTGCAGATGCACATCCCTTGGAAAAATTTTGCATCCTTTTAAGAATAATTAATATCCTTGTTAATGACAACTATATGACAGAATAGATCACTTTAAGCTTCTATCCAGATTACTATAACTTTTAGGTAAATAATGTATATGCCATTTTTTCTAAGGTTATCTAGCCATTTTCGATGTGAAAAACAATATTGTATAAGATAAGCTGAGCATATTTTTCACTTCATTTTTGTTTTGCAAAACAATTTTATTGCTTTTGTTAATGCCCCAATCATCAATACTGCTTGGCATAAGAGCCGAGTTTGAAGAATTATCATGTTGCAAATGTATTTTGCTCATTTATTTCAAATTAGTAGACAGAATTGAGAGGTGGAAAGTTATAGAAAAATCTTGGTCAATCATACTTGGAATTTGGTTATGTAATATCGCTTTCTCTTTTGGGGAATACAAAGGTTCATAAACTAGTGATAATCTTCACTCTTGGAACCATTAGATGCTATCATGATGTTAGCACAGAAGATAAATTTATAATGTTGCAGTGAGTTAAGGAAATAAAACATGTAAGTCTTTGAAAACAACACTATGAGAGCCCTTGCAGGCTAAAAATTAGACACCAAAGCATTTTTTGTTACTTTTGGAGAATAAAAGAAGTGTGCCCCTCAATGTCTTGTGGGAGAAAATATATAGTTTGATACACTTGTCAATATCTCTAACTCAAAAATGATGAGTATAAGGAGTGACCCTTATCGTAGTCTTATATTTCTCTCCAACAATTAAAAGAGTTGGTGGGGATGTTTTTTCCATGAGTTCATCCCAGGCCCCAGGAGATTTTCATCTTGTATTCTCTTTATAATCCTGTTTTAGTGTTCCATCCTCATGGCTAAGTTCAGCAATGCTTCTGCATTCCAGCCAGTAAAATGTGTAAGAAGAGATGTAAAAACAATCGGCTTTGTCTTTATGGAGATTAACTTAAATTTATGCTCATAATATAATTCGTATTATACTTGATCAAAATTAATCACAGATAAGAGATTATAGAAGGTAATCTGCTTGTGGTCATATGTACTTAGGATTCTATTACAAAACAAAATGAAAGAATGCATTATATGGACAATCAGTGGTCTCTAGTACAAAGAATTACCAGGTCATTTCCAATTCTCAATATTAAAAAAAATTTATTTCTTACTGCACTATCAAATTGGAAAGGTCAGTACAGGGGCATTCAATAATAGTAAAAATATGAATAACAATCATATGTATCACAACAGAATCATTTAAAAAGATGTATATTTAAAATGTGATTATTGCATTTTATTTCTCCTGGCAGAAAATAACTGGAGAAAAATCACATTTGATTGATGTCTGTTACATGGATTTTTAAAATCACTGAACGCTTTTTAAAGGTAAACTAATTGAGGCCTACCAAAAATAAATAAATCTTTAGTTATTTTGGTAAATATATTTTACAGTTTCATTCTTTTTCAACTTAAGTTAGGTAATAGGTATTATATTCTCTCCTAATGTAAATGTTTATGAGCATTGAAACTACATCTGGAGGCCAAATAGGAACAGCTCCGGTCTATAGCTCCCAGCGTGAGCGACGCAAAAGACAGTGATTTCAGCATTTCCATCTGAGGTACCGGGTTCATCTCACTAGGGAGTGCCAGACAGTGGGCGCAGGTCACTGGGTGCGCGCACCATGCGCGAGCCAAAGAAGGGCGAGGCATTGCCTCACTCCGGAAGCGCAAGGGGTCAGGCAGTTCCATTTCCTGGTCAAAGAAAGGGGTGACAGACAGCATCTGGAAAATCGGGCCACTCCCACCCGAATACTGCGCTTTTCCGACGGGCTTAAAAAACGGCGCACCAGGAGAGTATGGCTCAGAGGGTCCTATGCCCACGGAGTGTCACTGATTGCTAGCACAACAGTCTGAGATCAAACTGCAAGGCCTGCAAGGCGGCAGCGAGGCTGGGGGAGGGGCGCCCGCCATTGCCCAGGCTCCCTTAGGTAAACAAAGCAGCCAGGAAGCTTGAACTGGGTGGAGCCCACCACAGCTCAAGGAGGCCTGCCTGCCTCTGTAGGCTCCACCTCTGGGGGCAGGGCACAGACAAACAAAAAGACAGCAGTAACCTCTGCAGACTTAAATGTCCCTGTCTGACAGCTGTGAGGAGAGCAGTGGTTCTCCCAGCACGCAGCTGGAGATCTGAGAACCGGCAGGCTGCCTCCTCAAGTGGGTCCCTGACCCCTAACCCAGGAGCAGCCTAACTGGAAGGCACCCCCCAGCAGGGGCAGACTGACACCTCACATGGCCGGCCGGGTACTCCAACAGACCTGCAGCTGAGGGTCCTGTCTGTTAGAAGGAAAACTAACAGAAAGGACATCCACACCAAAAACCCATCTGTACATCACCATCATCAAAGACCTAAAGTAGATAAAACCACAAAGATGGGGAAAAAACAGAGCAGAAAAACTGGAAACTCTAAAAAGCAGAGTACCTCTCCTCCTCCAAAGGAACGCAGTTCCTCACCAGCAACGGAACAAAGCTGGACGGAGAATGACTTTGACGAGCTGAGAGAAGAAGGCTTCAGACGATCAAATTACTCCGAGCTATGGGAGGATATTCAAACCAAAGGCAAAGAAGTTGAAAACTTTGAAAAAAATTTAGAAGAATGTATAACTAGAATAACCAATACAGAGAAGTGCTTAAAGGAGCTGATGGAGCTGAAAACCAAGGCTTGAGAACTACGTGAAGAATGCAGAAGCCTCAGAAGCTGATGCGATCAAATGGAAGAAAGGATATCAGCGATGGAAGATGAAATGAATGAAATGAAGAGAGAAGGGAAGTTTAGAGAAAAAAGAATAAAAAGAAACGAGCAAAGCCTCCAAGAAATATGGGACCATGCGAAAAGACCAAATCTACATCTGATTGGTGTACCTGAAAGTCACGGGGAGAATGGAACCAAGTTGGAAAACACTCTGCAGGATATTATCCAGGAGAACTTCCCCAATCTAGCAAGGCAGGCCAGCATTCAGATTCAGGAAATACAGAGAATGCCACAAAGATACTCCTCGAGAAGAGCAACTCCAAGACACATAATTGTCAGATTCACCAAAGTTGAAATGAAGGAAAAAATGTTAAGGGCAGCCAGAGAGAAAGGTCGGGTTACCCTCAAAGGGAAGCCTATCAGACTAACAGCGGATCTCTCAGCAGAAACTCTACAAGCCAGAAGAGAGTGGGGGCCAATATTCAACATTCTTAAAGAAAATAATTTTCAACCCAGAATTTCATATCCAGCCAAACTAAGCTTCACAAGTGAAGGAGAAATAAAATCCTTTACAGACAAGCAAATGCTGAGAGATTTTGTCACCACCAGGCCTGACCTAAAAGAGCTCCTGAAGGAAGGGCTAAACATGGAAAGGCACAACCGGTACCAGCCACTGCAAAATCATGCCAAAATGTAAAGACCATCGAGACTAGGAAGAGACTGCATCAACTAATGAGCAAAATAACCAGCTAACATCATAATGACAGGATCAAATTCACACATAAAAATATTAACTTTAAATGTAAATGGACTAAATGCTCCAATTAAAAGACACAGACGGGCAAATTGGATAAAGACTCAAGAGCCATCAGTGTGCTGTATTCAGGAAACCCATCTCACGTGCAGAGACACACATAGGCTAAAAATAAAAGGATGGAGGAAGATCTACCAAGCAAATGGAAAGCAAAAAAAGGCAGGGGTTGCAATCCTAGTCTCTGATAAAATAGACTTTAAACCAACAAAGATCAAAAGAGACAAAGAAGGCCATTACATAATGGTAAACGGATCAATTAAACAAGAAGAGCTAACTATCCTAAATATATATGCACCCAATACAGGAGCACCCAGATTCATAAAGCAAGTCCTGAGTGACCTACAAAGAGACTTAAACTCCCACACATTAATAATGGGAGACTTTAACACCCCACTGTCAACATTAGACAGATCAACGAGACAGAAAGTCAACAAGGATACCCAGGAATTGAACTCAGCTCTGCACCAAGCGGACCTAATAGACATCTACAGAACTCTCCACCCCAAATCAACAGAATATACATTTTTTTCAGCACCACACCACACCTATTCCAAAATTGACCACATACTTGGAAGTAAAGCTCTCCTCAGCAAATGTAAAAGAACAGAAATTATAATAAACTGTCTCTCAGATCACAGTGCAATCAAGATACAACTCAGAATTAAGAATCTCACTCAAAACTGCTCAACTACATGGAAACTGAACAACCTGCTCCTGAATGAATACTGGGTACATAACGAAATGAAGGCAGAAATAAAGATGTTCTTTGAAACCAATGAGAACCAAGACACAACATACCAGAATCTCTGGGATGCATTCAAAGCAGTGTGTAGAGGGAAATTTATAGCACTAAATGCCCATAAGAGAAAGCACGAAAGATCCAAAATTGGCACCCTAACATCACAATTAAAAGAACTAGAGAAGCAAGAGCAAACACATTCAAAAGCTAGCAGAAAGCAAGAAATAACTAAAATCAGAGCAGAACTGAAGGAAATAGAGACACAAAAAACCCTTCAAAAAATTAATGAATCCAGGAGCTGGTTTTTTTAAAGGATCAACAAAATTGATAGACCGCTAGCAAGATTAATAAAGAAAAAAAGAGAGAAGAATCAAATAGGTGCAATAAAAAATGATAAAGGGGATATCACCACCGATCCCACAGAAATAAAAACTACCATCAGAGAATATAACAAACACCTCTATGCAAATAAACTAGAAAATCTAGAAGAAATGGATAAATTCCTTGACACATACACTCTCCCAAGACTAAACCAGGAAGAAGTTGAATCTCTGAATAGACCAATAACAGGCTCTGAAATTGTGGCAATAATCAATAGCTTACCAACCAAAAAGAGTCCAGGACCAGATGGATTCACAGCCAAATTCTACCAGAGGTACAAGGAGGAGCTGGTACCATTCCTTCTGAAACCATTCCAATCAATAGAAAAAGAGGGAATCCTCCCTAACTCATTTTATGAGGCCAGCATCATCCTGATACCAAAGCCGGGCAGAGACACAACCAAAAAAGAGAATTTTAGACCAATATCCTTGATGAACATGGATGCAAAAATCCTCAATAAAATACTGGCAAACTGAATCCAGCAGCACATCAAAAAGCTTATCCACCATGATCAAGCGGGCTTCATCCCTGGGATGCAAGGCTGGTTCAATATATGCAAATCAATAAATGTAATCCAGCATATAAACAGAACCAAAGACAAAAACCACATGATTATCTCAATAGATGCAGAAAAGGCCTTTGACAAAATTCAACAACCTTCATGCTAAAAACTCTCAATAAATTAGGTATTGATGGGACATATCTCAAAATAATAAGAGCTATCTATGACAAACCCACAGCCAATATCATACTGAATGGGCAAAAACTGGAAGCATTCCCTTTGAAAACTGGTACAAGACAGGGATGCCCTCTCTCACCACTCCTCTTCAACATAGTGTTGGAAGTTCTGGCCTGGCAATTAGGCAGGAGAAAGAAATAATGGGTATTCAATTAGGAAAAGAGGAAGTCAAATTGTCCCTGTTTGCAGATGACATGATGGTATATCTAGAAAACCCCACTGTCTCAGCCCAAAATCTCCTTAAGCTGATAAGCAACTTCAGCAAAGTCTCAGGATACAAAATCAATGTACAAAAATCACAAGCATTCTTATACACCAACAACAGACAAACAGAGAGCCAAATCATGAGTGAACTCCCATTCACAATTGCTTCAAAGAGAATAAAATGCCTAGGAATCCAACTTACAAGGGATGTGAAGGACCTCTTCAAGGAGAAGTACAAACCACTGCTCAAGGCAATAAAAGAGGATACAAACAAATGGAAGAACATTCCATGCTCATGGGTAGGAAGAATCAATATCATGAAAATGGCCATACTGCCCAAGGTAATTTACAGGTTCAATGCTATCCCCATCAAGCTACCAATGACTTTCTTCACAGAATTGGAAAAAACTACTTTAAAGTTCATATGGAACCAAAAAAGAGCCCGCATCGCCAATTCAATCCTAAGCCAAAAGAACAAAGCTGGAGGCATCATGCTACCTGACTTCAAACTATACTACAAGGCTACAGTAACCAAAACAGCATGGTACTGGTACCAAAACAGAGATATAGATCAATGGAACAGAACAGAGCCCTCAGAAATAACACCGCATATCTACAACTATCTGATCTTTGACAAACCTGAGAAAAACAAGTAATGGGGAAAGCATTCCCTATTTAATAAATGGTGCTGGGAAAACTGGCTAGCCATATGGAGAAAGCTGAAACTGGATCCCTTCCTTACACCTTATACAAAAATCAATTCAAGATGGATTAAAGACTTAAACGTTAGACCTAAAACCATAAAAACCCTAGAAGAAAACTTAGGCATTACCATTCAGGACATAGGCATGGGCAAGGACTTCATGTCTAAAACACCAAAAGCAATGGCAACAAAGCCAGAATTGACAAATCTAATTCAACTCAAGAGCTTCTGCACAGCAAAAGAAACTACCATCAGAGTGAACAGGCAACCTACAAAATGGGAGAAAATTTTCACAACCTACTCATCTGACAAAGCACTAATATCCAGAATCTACAATGAACTCCAACAAATTTACAAGAAAAAAACAAACAACCCCATCAAAAAGTGGGTGAAGGACATGAACAGACAATTCTCAATAGAAGACATTTTTGCAGCCAAAAAACACATGAAAAAATGCTCACCATCACTGGCCATCAGAGAAATGCAAATCAAAACCACAATGAGATACCATCTCACACCAGTTAGAATGGCAATCATTAAAAAATCAGGAAACAACAGGTGCTGGAGAGGATGTGGAGAAATAGGAAAACTTTTACACAGTTGGTGGGACTGTAAACTAGTTCAACCATTGTGGAAGTCAGTGTGGCGATTCCTCAGGGATCTAGAACTAGAAATACCATTTGACCCAGCCATCCCATTACTGGGTATATACCCAAAGGACTGTAAATCATGCTGCTATGAAGACACATGCACACGCATGTTTATTGTGGCATTATTCACAATAGCAAAGACTTGGAACCAACCCAAATGTCCAACAATGATAGACTGGATTAAGAAAATGTGGCACATATACACCATGGAATACTATGCAGCCATAAAAAATGATGAGTTCATGTCCTTTGTAGGGACATGGATGAAATTGGAAATCATCATTCTCAGTAAACTATCACAAGAACAAAAAACCAAACACTGCATATTCTCACTCATAGATGGGAAGTGAACAATGAGAACACATGGACACAGGAAGGTGAACATCACACTCTGGGGACTGTTGTGGGGTTGGGGGAGGGGGGAGGGATAGCATTGGGAGATATACCTAAAGTATAATAATAATAAATAAAAATAAAAATAAATAAAAAATAAAAAAATAAAGAAACTACACCTAGAGAAAATAGAGACACTTTTAATTTAAATGACATTTGAAGAAGGAAATGTATAAGTGTATTCAAAATTGTAAGTGAAAATGGGAAGGTCCTATTAAAAAAAAAAGAAAGAACAAACGCTTTCCAATGACTTTCTATAATATTAGCAAATTTATTATGATCTGTTATGAAACATTGTTTTGCCTTCCTTGTTTCTGCTGTCTCAACTCCCTAAGTACTAATTCAATTGAAAAATAACTTCCGGTATGGGTCCATTTTAATGTCCCGCTACAAGATCTGCAGTGCCATTAATTAGAATCATATCATCTCAGAGCCAAAAGGACCCTTAGAGATTATCTAATCCTATTCTATTAATGCATGATGAAATGGGCTTAGCAATCTGTCTAAGGTTACGCAAATTCAAAAACACATAGAAAGTTTTCATAATCAAATTAAAGTATAAAACAATTAATGTCACTAATTTATTTATGTATAAGAAAATATTAAATATCATTTTACATGAAGTGATTCTGATAATTTTAATGAATTCATAACAATGCTTCTAAATTTTTTAAAATTTTAGTTCATTATCCAAATATAATGATAATATACACTTTCATATGTGACAGTCTTCTACAGTGAAAATTACTAATTATAGGAAAGAGAAAATCATAGATAAATAGGGTTGTATCAAACTCTTAAAATGTACACGTGGAAATTTAAAAATATCCTCTTGCCAAGGGGATGTTGATGTCATTCCGTAACAGGATTGACATGTGTAATTAAAACCAACAACAAAAATTACGAATTTATAAATAATATTTTAAATGCTTGAATTTGTTATTTATAATGAATATTGAAATTTATTTAGTGAGATAAAAGGTTAACATATTCTTGAATATAATTATACTACTTTTATAATAAAATGCATCCAAGCTGAAATCTCACTTCTGTTGTCAACTGCTTTGATGGTTCTAGACTCATTTCCCTACTTTTGGTGAGTCATAAGATGGATGACGCACATGCTCAATATCAGGTTATTTTCATGGCTAAGGTTTATCATAGCAAAAACTACAGAGCAAAACCAGTTCTATTCATATTTTTAATGAATAGTGAACTAATGATATCTTATTATTCCTATGCTTTGTCTATCATACCTACACATAAATATAAGCACTGGTAAGTTCTGGTTCCAAACATATCTTACATATGAATGCCATAATCATTCAACATGCATACATTAGCCTTGAATTTTGAAGATTAAAAATTGTTTGTAAAACTATCTAGAAAAAATTTATTATGATTACAGCCACTACTAGATTTCAAAAGGGTTCATCAGAAATCTCTGAGGTATATAATGGGGAAAGAATATTTTGACTACCACTTTAACAGGTCTGCTATTTAATAATATTAGTTTCTTTTTAATTGATGTTTCATGGACATCCAGAATACTAGCTATAAAATCATATATGCTGCATAATGCAAGCAAAACAAAAGCACCTATAAATATCACAGAAGACTATACATGTATATATATCATTGCCATAAAATACCTATATACCTATATGTATATACACACATAATTGTTTTCACAACCGTGATATTATTACTTACAAAAGCATGCAAATTTAGGGAGATGGCTAAATAAGTTATGGCTTGTTCATAAATTGTAAGCCTATTCATTATAAAATATTATTGACGATCAACTTTCATTTGTTCCCCAACAAATTATTGAGCATCTACTATGTATATTCTAGGCCCATTTCAAGGGACTGGGGAAAAAATAGTGAAAATAACATTCAGAATGTCTTGGCTTCATAGAGCTGTTGTTCCAGTGTTGGGAGAAAAACAATAATTAATACCACAAAGTATCATGTGTTGTATGCCAGATGGTTTAAGTTGTATTCTAAAAAATGTGGCAAAGAAGGGGAATAGAGAGTTCTGGGCACAAGAGGTGCTGGATACTGAAAAAGATGGTTGCTGCAAGCCTCACTGGGTGTTATCATCTGAATACAAAGAATGGTTATGAGAGAATGAGCCAAGAGCATAATTGAGAGAACATATTTTCAGGGAGCAGATATAGCAAATGAGGCCTTGGTGTATGAATGCACCCATGAGGTTCCACTAAGGATGTCAATGTGATACAGCAGAGGAGATGAGGTCACACTCCATGGGGAGATGGTCACATAAAGCTTCTTAGAAAATGGTAAGAACTTTTGTTTATTTAACTGGCAGCCAATGAAGGGTTTTAAATGGAAAAGCAATCGCCTCTTTAAAGAATTAGCAGTAACAGTTTGACTGATTTGTGAAAATAGAACATAGCATAGCAAAAGAGAAAACAGGGAAATTAGTGAGGAAACTATCGTGTAAACTATTCCTGAAGCTGTTCTAAACTATAAACTATGTAAATTATAAATTGAAATTGTTCCATGCAAACAAGATATATTTGAACCCTGTATATTAGAGGCAAAAGTCCATGATATTGGCAAT